>NW_024499374.1:232343-283433 GCF_017590055.1 Onychostruthus taczanowskii
CGGGGGGGGCAGGCGGGGAAATATTATTTTTGTTGTTTGTTATGTTGGAAAACTAACATAAGATAAAATCCTACAGACATTAACTCCTGGATTCATACTTTGTAAGTAATAATTACAGTATCACTGTGGTTGCTTTTATTTTAGAGTCAGTGGAGAGGGAAAATGTTGCTATTTAAAACTGCCTTCTGGAAACACCTCCTTTCTCCAGGTCAGTAATAAGGTCAGAGTCAAAACATAGAAAATGGGTGCATGATCTGATGTCAAGAAGCAACTGATGCTTGTGAACAAATACTTGCTGAGAGGGAAGAACCCACCTGTTCTTCCTGCTCATGATAATCCCCTTTGAAACTGCTGGCTGCAAATTTGCTGGTCTTAAAATAATTTTCTCCCTTTTCAGACTACACAAACCAGGAACAAAGACTTCTTTTAAAAGTTAGGATGAAGCCCACAGTAGATTATTAACCAAATTACTATTATCACCAAATGACCTGAAATTCCAGCTATATTAAAAAAGTGAGATGATGTTGTGAAAAATACAACAGGGGAACCCCCAAATATGTTAAAAACATGAAACATTGTAGGCTCTGCATGGATGTTTGGTAGTGTGGCATTTGGAATTTAATGTTGCATTAATGCCCCCTGCTGATAAGCCTTCAAAATCTAGTTTGAATCAAGCTCAGAATTTAATCGTCTTCTGTATCAGTACATCCCTTATAATAAAAACAATAACAACAACCAAAAAAAAAAAAAATCTAGCATATATCTCATTATTAACTGGGTTCTTCTTAAATAGATCACATTTCTTTTAAGTCTGCTACATAACAAGGTCTTTCACAAAACCAGTAATAACAGCTGTTTAGAATTGTCCACATGAATCCCTTCTGCTCTTGATTTAGTTAAAGGTCCAGTTATGTAGTATAATTGGATAGAATCTGAATGTTAAGGAGAAAAAGAACCTTTTTATGATGATTTCATAAAGAAAGCAAATTATTGTAATGAAATACAACTTGCCAAAAAAAGAGAAATTGCAAGAAGTTGAGCAGATATTCAGAGTTGTACTAGATAATGCTGAGTCACAAAATCATTGAGGTTGGAAAAGCCCCCTAAGACCACCAAGTGCAACCATTGACCCAGCACTGCCAAGTCCATCACTAGCCCATGTCCCTAACCCATGATCCTAAATTATAAGCCTTTTCATAGCTTTTATGATCTATTTTCTAAGTAAATAAAATATTTATTTAGTACTGATTTTTACAGAGATTCTCACAACACAGGTATTACTTGATTCCACAAGAGAGAGGAGGATCCATTTCCTCCCTCTTCAAGCCATGGGAGAAATGCTTTTCCTCTGCTGTCAGTAATTAAAAAGGCACTACTGTGCTTTATCCAGTTTCCATCACCTGTGCTGCTGCACATTTCCTTTGTCCATTTATCTCCCTGTTTCTCTGAGGTGCACAAAATCTCGTGCAAGTGCCCATAGTGTTGGCTGACCACCTGGAGCTTGTAAGGACATCTACCCCTGCACATCACTACCTCTGAAGAGAGTGAGAAGACCTGATGTGTCCCTCTCCACCATCAAAAGCTGAAATTTTCCCAGACGGAGCTGATGTAAAGAGCCTCTCCCAAGGCAGCCCAGCTCTTTGTGGTGCAGTGAGAGAAGGCTCAGGCTGTTACAGACAGAGTGTGGGTAGATGTCTCTCCTTCCTTCAGGCTGACAGTTTCAACCTGTGATCAATCCTTGAATCATACTTACCTGTCAAGGAAAGTAGGCTTAAATTTATTACATAAGAATCACGGGTGAAAAGTAAAAGTCTTTACACGAAAAAGTTGAAAAACTTTGTTTTAAACTGAGAAACCTAGAGTAGTGTATAAAGTGCACTGAGTTATATCTGAGTTATATAAATTGAGGTAATCAAGGTGCTTCATGATGTTGCTTATTTTATTTTCTACATATGAAAAGGTTTTACTGGTTAGAACGTTTTTATGTCTTTATGTCTGTTGCCATTAAGAGACTCGTACTGCTTTTACTGCACAGTTAGAGCTGGAGAAATCTGGATTCTTTATGTGGGTGAGCTCTTAGGTAACATTAACCTATTGCAGTGTAGCACCTCACCATTCTTCAAGGACCATTATATAAAAAAGAAGCTGAAAGAGTTTTTTACCAGACGTCAGTGTTTTTAGAGGTCATGCTACTCTAACAAAACACCTTCTGCTGAAATAAGTGCCTTAGGAAGACATTAACTCCTTTTTTTTTTTTTTTTTTTGTCTGAGCGTTTTTTCTTCAGCCATACAAACTATACCTAATCCATACTTAATTGCTAAAATGGTGAAATAAGACAATAAGTTCATGAAATGGACTTGTAAAAGGCTCTGCAGAGACTGCTTTGATTTCTACACAGTTCCAGCTTCAAAAGCCTGTGTGCCTTAATAAACCTCTCTGGCCCCACTGCCCAGCTTGTGCCTGCACACTGAATGGACTTCAGAACTCCTGTAACAAAGCCACATCCTGTGTGAGGCTGCTGCAGACAAGGTTGCTGTGTGCCACAGTTGCATAAAAAAACTGATTTCAGAATCAGTTATATAATGTTAGGGAGAGAGAACATCTTGGGGAGTGGCAGTGTAGAAAGACCATTGGATTTTATATTTAATCTGACAGTGTAAAATAAATGGTTATTCAGCATAATGAAATCATTCACTTGTATTTGTTTTACCATTATGTGGAATTCTAATAGAGGTTCATTTTGTCTCTGTCTCTTCCATTATGCAAAATAATATTGTAATGAATAGTCCTGTGTCTACTTTTTTCCTTGTTGTTTCGCCATATTTTCATAAAAAAGGTGATTTGCTGCATTCAGTTTCTTGGTAATAATAAAAGCTTGTGCAGTCAGCCTGATCCTTATAATCCATTACAAACATTAATTTGCTGCAGTTGCAGTCTTCAGGAGCCTTTGCTGTCCAGTTCATTTCTCTTTCCACAGACCTGGGAGTGCTGCACAAGTGTGAAGGTGAAACCTTTAAAGTTGAATCACTTGTGATAAAATGGCACACAACAGATGCTTCAAAACTGCTGTAGACTGAGGCTTTTGTTGATCCCTGAAGGGTTCATCCTGCTAATTCCCATTAACAGATAATAGGGAACAAGCATGTGCCACCCTCACACCTCAGTGTGAAATTTCAGTTGCTGGCACATCTGGATCACACAGGCTTCTAATATGGTAGTCTTCATCTTCTTTGTTATTTGTAAATACAAATTTGTCTGAAGGCATGTTCAACATTTCCTTACCACTTGACTACTACACTGTGTGAAAATGTAGGTCCTCCTTAAGACGTTGTAGTAGGTCTGTCAGAACAAATGATTTCAGGGGCCCTGAGAAGAATTCCCAGAGAGAATACTGTAAAAAGGCTTGGCAAAATAACTCTTTCAAGTCAAATTATCCAAATTCAGTATTTTCTAGGAGTCTGCAATTCTTCTGCCAGAAGAAACTGATTATTTAAGAAAACAAAATATAACTAAAATGTTTTTTTTTTGTTTTTCATCAGTTACAAGCACTATGAGCTGAAGGTTGGCTTAGTAAGTAGAGATCAGCTAGCCACAACACATGTAAAAAATATTGATCCAACATGAGTTTCTGAGGCCTCATCTTAATAAGGATACTTCAGGAAACAGACATGGAACTTCTTAAATAGAGTCTTGATCTGCTTTTAGAAAGGAAGAAGTGGGTCTTTGAGTTTAATAATAAATGTGATTTGTTTGGATTTGCTGTGCTTCTAACATTCCTCTGCTGCAGCTGCAAGACTGGAGTTCCCATGTCCAAGGTAAAATGGACAGTCTCCCTTGACAGAGAGACATCTGGACCCATCCCTGGGCAAAACAGTCTGGGATGCATAGTTCAATATTTCTGATATTATCCAGTAGAGAGTACAGACACACCTTAACAATACCTTTCAGCAGTAACTTAGAAATTATTTCAGGACACCCAGATGCCATTGCTGTTGGATGCTCCAGTGTGTCTGTTCCAAAAGTCATGCTCTCATCATCTCTCTCAAAAAAGCACACCAAATTGTTTCAGGTTTTGCATAACAGTGGGTCACTAGAGTTTAGGCAAAGGAGGAGGTAGAAATATGATCAAAATGGGTGGAACTGTGAGCCACACCATGTGTGTCAAGGGTAGAAAACACTTCTGCAGGTTTGTAGTGCTCATGAAACTGTGGCAGTTTCAGTTAAAGAAGTGAAAACCACTGAAATTTGCTGGAAACAAACTGAGCAAGGGCATCAATAGATATCTCAATGACTATCCACTAAGGAGCACCACATGCAAAATACTGGTTTGACTTTTTCAGGAGGAATTAAAAAGTCATATTTTATGTTGCCATTTGTGTGCAAGAACAGTTTTCCAGTTTTCAGTCGTGCACATTAAAGGTGCTGTAAGATATACCATGAGTAGTCTGTGGGAAGGCTGATAAGCTGAAAGAACTTACCTATTTATGTGTAAATAGCAGCAATACTGGGGGGTTTCAAGTGTACTTATATGGATTTGCAATATCACTTATATAGTGGCAAAACACACAGCAAAAGGAGATTTTTGCTGTGGCTGTGTGCCTGTCTTCCAGGACAGACAGGTTGTATGGCTAAAGGGAACACCAGAAATTTTCCCACCATCTTCCTTTTCTCCATAAGTTTCTTGCTCCTCTGTTAAGAATTCTGGGTAGTCTTCAGTCTAGGCTGATCAAAATTCTGTCTCCCACAGTGTCTTCCCTCTTCCAATATTGATTTCTGTCTTTTACAGCTTTATGCCACTTTCCTAAGTGGACTTGCCCTCTTGCTTGCTTACTTGCAGAGCAGGGGCCTCTTTTCTGTGAGTAACAGTATTAAAAAAAAAAAATAATCTCCCATTTGTGAAGGATATGGGGAAGTGCTTTGCAATGAATTATGAGAGTGCATATAGTGTGGGACTTCACTCCCACTACCTGGAAGTGCAATAATTTTATTTTGATGTTAGTGCTCTCTGAGTTTTGCTGTCAGAGACTCTTATTACAGTGAATAGGAGGATTTCTGGATGTACACCAGTACCCTAGAGTTAGCGTAACTAACTGTACTGCTTACTCCAAAGATTCCCTTTCTTTATACTCAGGACACATTCTTTCATTAATACCTGACTAACTCTACACCAAACAATCACCTGTTACCCAAAGAGGATTGCAAGACTTGCTTCCTATTTCTTTAACATCGAAGAAAGTGATTTTTTGAATGCAGAGAATGCCCACAGGTTAAAGTGGAGCAAGGGTGTGCAGTGACGGAGGTCTGTAAGGGCAGAACCAGTGTGGACTCTTAGAGCAGGGCAGAATTTAATGGTGTGTCAAGGGATGGATGTTACATGCTATGTAATTCATACATTTAAATGACTGAGGGAAAAACACACCCCAGTTGCTTAAGTCCAGCTTGTCAAGATTGATTTAAATTCAGCAGGGTTTTTTAAATGAGACTGAGTCAGACACACAATTTTTCTTAACACTATGAATGAGCTTCTACAGAATCAGGACATAAGCATATGTATCTTTGAGCCTTTTCTTGTGCAGATTATTGACTAATCCAAAAAATTTGGTCCAGAAGAAAGATAAATCTTAGCTCTGCCACAGGCTTTGCTGTGACCTGAGGGCAGTCATTTTATCTCCTCAGCTTTTGTCCTCTCTCTGTAAAATGATGATAAGAGTATTTTCTTAACTTACAATGGAGCAGTGATGATAAATATTAAGGATTATGACATGGTTAAACACTGTGCTAATGGAGGCCATTAAGCATCTTAGACTTATTAGCAGCCTTCTATTCATTGGCTGCCTTTCTGAAGTTATTGAGCATTTTTAATTCTTCCCCAAGTAAACTCAAGGAAATGAGTTAATAAGGATTAATAAATAAACCCTCCAAAACGTTAGTGTTAAACTGCATTGTGTTTTCTAAATTACATAATGGGATGTTTTGTATCTTTAGTTTAAATCAGCCTACCTGTTCTTCTCTGCTTCCTTCAGTGTTTGTAAACCTGAAAACAGGGAGAGAAGTCTACAAAATCCAGGCCCACTGATTTGGACCCCGAAGTGCTCATAATCCAGGATGTCTACAGGGCAGCTTCTGTTCTTTATCCCAGCATCCAGGGAAAGTTTATTGCCGTGCAGGGAGCCCTCCTGTCTCTGACATCCCTGGTTCTGGCCAGTCTGACCCCTTCTTGCACTTGTCATCTCACTCATGTTAAACACACATTAAATAGTTACCATCTGGAAAGGAAAAAGGGAAGGGAGAACAAATGAAGTTTCTGGTTGCGTTTTGCTGAGAAGCTGCTTGAAGATGGGAATACTCAAGATGAGGCACAGGAAGTTGCCACACAGAAGTGGTCAGGTCTTCACTGACTGTACCAGCAGCAAAAATTTGGCTCCTGTTTGTGGTAGTGGCTGACTGTGCTTTCTGTATCTCACATCATCCCTTGGGGTATGGTAAGGTCTGTTTAGCTGGAGGTCAAATTTCTGCTGCCTGCTGTTGCTGTTTCAGTGAGATGGTGGATGTCATCTACAGGATATGATGTGTCCACAATTCAAATATGTTATATGTTTTTTTGAGTTTTTTCCTTTCTCAGAAGAACAAAACACAGAAGCACGGGGAGTGTGAACAGAATTGGGTTCATTATTGAGGTGTCTCAAGACCAGGCTAGAAAGTATCCCTGCCCATGGCAGGCAGATTGGAATGAGTTGAGCTTTAAGGTCCATTCCCACCCAAATCATTCTGTGATCCTGTGATTTGTGATATTCTAGGTCAGTCAGTCAAGATCTGTATTTTTATATGCAGGAGGGGGTTTTGTGCAGCACTGAGTCAGCATTTGACAAGGGAAAGGTCAAGGTTAGTTGTGGAACTGCTGTCTAGAGACTGCATTTGGGATAAGTGATATTTTCCTCCCATATCAAAGCACCTTATTTTTTGAAAAAATATAAATAAAAATTCTCTTGTCCATATGACACCCAGAGAAGGTTCAGTAACCTGCTTTGTCTAATTCCCAGTAATAGGAGAAAAAAACAGCTGTCTGTTACATAATTTATTATTTATCATTACCTGTGTTTGCCAGCTGGGGCTGGCAACCTGAAGTATTTCTGGCAGTATGTTTGGGATAGGAAGGGTGGGTCAGATTGCTTTTGACAGCCCATATGAGGTGCTGGAACTGAGTTTAAAGACCTCTATATACAAGCATCCTGTAATCTCCGACGTGTTTATCTGGGCATGTCAGATAGATGGTGATAGTGTCATTGCCTTTCTCTGTGTTAATTAACAAAGCTGAGTTGCCTAGGTTGATCAGAAAATCTATAGCTGCTCAAGGAGTTAAATTCAGATGTAAATTAACTCCTGTATCCTTAGTTGTGGGACTGTGTTTGTACTCATCAAGGTTGCTATGAAGATCTCTGAGGAATACACAGAGCATCTTGCTTTATGTTTGTTAAAAAAATTTATTCTGGGCAGGTATATGTTCTTGAAAATAATACATACACAAAATGAGACGGTTAATTTTAAAGGTAAAAAATTGGGAATGGAATGTCACAACTATGGCTTCACTGTGACGTTCTTTTAAGTCTGTCTTACAAGTCTGTCTTACACAGGGGGCTTGTGAAGACTCCATCCTTGGAGATGTTCAGAAATCCATCTGGGCATGGTCCTGGGCAACCGACTAAGGTGTCCCTGCTTGAGCAGAGGAGGGTGGACTAACTAATCCCCAAAGGTCCCTCCCCACCTCAACCACTTAGGGGTTCTTTGGTCTTCTACTTTCATCAATTACTAATCTGATTTCATTATTTTTTCTAATTTTAATCCAGCTCTTACTCAAATAAACAATAGCTTTAATGGCTGGCTGTGTGTGCAGAGATGTGCCAGAGGAGTGCATTAATAGCTTCAAGTGTATCTTTGAGATGGAATTACTAAAACTAATTTTCAGAGGTCTTATAATAACCTTGCAGCAATACAGTTTTCTTGCAGAGTTCCTGGAGGCAAAATACTAAAACCAGGACCAGGTTACTTTTTTATATGGTGTGTCTAGATAACTTGTATAGTTATAATGACAAAAATAGTTGCATAGTGACATCTTCTGTAATAGTGGCACTAGTCTCCATAAAGAGGATTTTTAATCAGATCCTGTAGTCACAATTTAAAATCATAGGATTTGAGTTGGAAGGAACTTTCAGAGGCCAGCTAGTCCCCCCACTCTGCAATGAGCAGGAACGCCTTCCACTAGACCAGGTTGCTCAAAGCCCAGTGCAACCTGACCTTGAGTACTACCAGAGATGGGGTATTCATCACCTCTCTGGGCAATCTGCGTCCTTTTTTTACTACCTTCATTGTAAAATACATCATCCTTATGCCTAATCCAAATCGACCCTCTTTTAGTTTTAAAACCATTACCCCTTAAAAAAAAAACAAAAAAAAAAAAACAGTTATAAATCAATATTACTATTTTTGTCTTGGATGAGGACTGTGATGTGAGATTTTCTTTGCAGTGTGGCAGAGGGAGAACAAGAATTAGTAAATCTGCTTATTTTCATGAGGTGAGGTTGTGGTGACATGTTGCTGAAACAGTGTGGGAAGCTGATACTGTGGATATAAACAAAAAAAGTGGACTGCTGAGCTTCCAGCCAACCCATTTAGGAGCCATGAAGTGTGAAAAGAGAGACCAGAAAGGCTCCTTGCAGTTCATATCTGTGATTTAAATGCAGCTTCAGACTCAAGCCAGTTTTTTCAAATTGGCTGTGGTGGAGTGGGTAAGACAGGCAGTGCACTGAAGTCCCCACAGGTTGCTTGGAGATTTCTGAGTAGACTTCTAAAGCTTTACTCATGAAGAAGCAGCTCCATGGAAAGGTGAGTGGCAGGAAAGCCTCCTCTGGATGCCTCTTCATCTGGGACAGACAGAGGGCCCGTCTGAATTAGCACGACGTGCACGTTCTCCAGCACGGGCTTGCAGCTGCAGCGGGGAGCTGTTTTGGCTTTAGCTTCCTCTAGGCTTTGTAGCAATCCTTTCCCACTCGCTGCCGCCGAGCGCAGGTTTTCGCTGTGGCTGCTGCTGTCTCCTGCCCCGCTGCCATCGATCCCCCCGCACTGACGCTCACATGCCCTCTGCTAGCGCGGCGCTGTCCGCGCTCCCGCACCCTGCGCGGACCCGCTCCTCTCTGAGACGTTCATTGCCGTCGTTCGCCAAAAGGTTTATGTAACAGATGTTGCAAAGCAAAGGCGCAGAAACACACGCACACGTACACACACCATTATGGCAGGGGTTGTCAGAGTGACGGTGAAGGGAGGATGGTCCGCAGGACTGGAGTAGCTCGCAGGCACAGCTGCATCTGTTCAAAAAGCAACTAACGCCTCTCTGTGACTATGCTTTATTTTCAGCTCGTCATCATGGCTGGGACTGTTCTGCTCGCGTACTACTTCGAGTACACTGACACTTTTCAGGTGCATATCCAAGGTTTCTTCTGTCAGGATGGCAGTTTGATGAAACCGTACCCTGGGACAGAGGACGAGAGCTTCATTTCACCGCTTGTGCTGTACTGTCTGCTGGCTTCAACTCCAACAGCGATTGTGAGTATGAGGAATTATCTGAAATCCCCATGACCGCCTCATAAATAATAACAATAGTCCTGTGATATCTTTGTCCCCTCGCCTCTCTGCTCGGCTGTAATTGATTTACACTTAGCAGGATCTCTGTTTTGCCTCAGACTAATATGATCTTCATCAGTTATCTCCAGAAGTAATTATTCTGAGGTAATCACAATGCAAGACTGAGGGTTAAAGCTTGTTAAACCTTTTACAATAGCTTGCTTACTTCACTGATTAGTTGTGAATTTCCTGGGCTCCAGAGAGGCTCTAATGCAAAGGTTATGTATTACTGGAAATAAGAAAACAGGACAAAGCTGAAGTAAAATCCAGGTCAGATGTGCAGCATATCCAGGATTATTTCCTACTATATTAAAAGGACTGTTGAATGGCCTTAAAAGGCTTAGATGAGGAGAAGGATGCTAAATACAAAGAAAAATATGAATGCTGTTTTCTTATTTTTAATAGTTTCTTTGTTTCTGATAGTCACTAAACTTTTTTCTAAATCTGATTTTATTCACTATTCCGCCAGTAAACTGCAATGTAGCTGTTCTATGCAGATAAAAATATTCAAGTAGCAGAGTACATACAATGCCAAACAATTTATTGCAGTCACTGGCTACCAAAGCTTCAGCCCTTTTCCATTTTCCATATGGAAAGTTGCATATTTCACGAACAGCCCCAGCTTTGCTGAATTTGTACTTACATTGATAAATTCCTGTCAGATTCTGTTTATGGACTTTTGTTTTATTTCTTTCTCTTTATTTCTTCCCTGTTAGTATTTATTTCTTATATTAATTTTGCTTTTCATCCCCTTCAAAAATTGATTAAAGCTGTACGTTACGTATTTATTTTTAAATAGTGAGTGCTTCACCATAGTCTGTTTTAAGTTTTGTTCTGTAGTAATTTTAGTGCCTCAAATCATGTTCTTGTCACAGAATGTGGTAAGAAGTGTGAAAGGGATCTGCAGAAGAGCCTGTAGGTTTTGGTACAGGACACCGTCTGAAGACAACCAGGTGTTTTGAAATGGATTACATCATAAGTTTATTAAAAACATCTGCAGTAACAGAGTTATTTTATTGTTGCATGTCAAGGCTTTCATTTTACTTTCTGCTGCAATGATAGATTATTCGAAAATAAAAAAAACCTGACCAAAACAAAACAAAGAAAACCCCAAACCCCCACAATTTGGACCTCCCCCATCAACATAGTGCCAATGTTCAGGGATGTAGCTTTCACAAGTGCTTTTTGTAAAGTTAGATGGTGGGTCACAGCCATGCCTTGATTCCAGACATTAGTGGGTGGTTTGTCCCTTGATTACTGATACAGTGTTGGGTAATGAGTGTTGCTCTTTATTTGGATCTTCTGTTTAAATCCTTGGTCTGCCAAATTTTTATGCTAACCTTTCAAATTTTGCTGCCCTGGATCAGCATTTTCTTTGCTTTTTAGTAACCAAGAAGCTTTTCTTAATTACTATTCTTTATGAAAATCTGAGTTGGAATCTTGACTTGGCAATGCTGGGTTAATGATCAGACTTCAGGATCTTAAAGCCCTTTTCCAACATGAGCAGTTCTGTGATTCTTTCAATAGTGTTTTATTTGTAGTTTCCATAGCCCATGTTAAACACGAAGTGTGAAAGGCTGTAATGAATGCCAGGTAAGATTGTTGGGTGATGAAGAGAACTTCAGCACTGTGCTGTGTGGAGCTGGACTCTGTGAGCTAACCCATCCCATGCAAACTGTGCAGGAATGCTAGCCTGGGTCGACAAGGACGGTCATCACCCTGGGTGAATGGATCCAGGGCTGGTTTAACTGGTGAACTCTGCCTTTTGGGCTGTGCTGTGCTGTTGCACTGGACACATTGCTCCACACAGAGAAGACATGGTCGGAGTCAGACAGTCTTAGCACTGTGCTTAGCACCAGTGATCTCTAGATACAACCTCAAGGAGACAGCAGGTCAAATTTCCCTGGCAGAGCATTTTTATATCCACTTTTAATGCAGTATTTATTAATGCATTGTTTAATCAAAATTTTTAATTTGTTGTATTGTTATATTGTACTATTAATACATAATTCAAGTATTTAATGTTCTGTTACTTAATATCAGGTTAATCTTCAACCAGGGCATATGTCAGAGGTTTTTCTGTGCTCCTGACTGGTGCTCATCACAAGGTCTATATAGGAGTAGCTTAATTTTATTTCTCATTCCCACCTTTTCCTGAGAGTCCTTCTTCTCTTTGCACAGCATTTTCACACTTTGCTTTGGCTTGTAGCTGATTCTGCAGACCAAATTTTGGCAATGGCCATCAATAAAAAGTTTATAAATGAGACAGAAAGCAAGCTCAGATTCTCCCTAAACTCTGTATTGCACTTCCCTGCTGGTTAGTCCACTCAGAATGCGCATGTCCTCATCTGCCGTCCTGTACCCAAATGGGTGCTGCCTCTCACTCAGCCTGTCCACAGCCTGGGAAGAGATATTTGATACAATCAAATGTCAGGGATTTTAGTACAAGGAGCAAATGCAACCATTCCTATTTAGACCGTGACGATTTGTACTCTTTATAAAATCTCTCCAAAAACCTCCACACAAACAAAAGAACCCACACAACTGTGCATCGTGGCAGGGAGTGCTGTGTGCATTCACTGTCACTTAAGTTGCAGGTTCACTCCCTACACTTTGCTCTTAGGAGGAATCACCAACATTGTGCAGCTCCCCCACCAAGACATGACTTAAGTCAGCGGTAATGCCCTTACCTTTGCAATTACTTGTTTTTCATCTGCACAACACTTACTGCTTCACTTCCTAATGGCAGAACGGTTGATTTGGAAAATCGTTGGTTTGATGTGGCGGCAAATTTGATCTGTGTTTATTTCATATTACCACTGTCCTGACACCTTGTGACATGAGACAAGTGGTTATTGGTGGAAGCCAGCAGCAATAAGATATGAGCTCATAATAAAATCTAAAAGGGCTTCTGGAGCTGTGGAAGGTATCCCAGGGATCTGTACAAGCTTCCTCATCTGAGACACAAGCAACATTAAGTGCAGTCCTGTGTGCATGGGTCTGGGGAGGACTCAAAGCCATGATTTCAGCACAGCTTTGAGGTGTTACAGTGCTTGCAAGCCAAAAGGGAACATCTTTGTGAACTTAATGGAATATCTTTGTGTCTCTGTCATTTGGCTACAACACTGGGCATGGAGGAAATAAATGCATGTGTTTTATTTCTGAGAGCACTTTGCAGAAGAACTGTTGTGGGTTGGTGCCATTGTATCTGCATTTCCCTGCACTTTTAGTGGAAAAATAAATGTGACTGGCCTGGTTTTATGCAGTTTTATTCGTTGTTTTTGAAACATTTCTCTAAAAATATTCTGGGATGACTCCACCACATTCATCAGTGTCCCTGAAGACTAGCTTTCCCTGTTATGAGGTTACTGCAAGGCAGCCAATTCCCCAGCTGGCACTGAACAATCCTTCCAGAGTTCAGCACTGCTGCATGCTCTGCTCCATCCAATGTGATTTATTTACCCACCCGAAAGAAGCAGAGAGGCTTAGGAACTGAGCCAGCTCACTGAAATGAATACTGAACAGTGGCAGAAAGCTTCGAGGGCAATGTTCTCACTGTTCTTCATTACCTTAAAGTGAATAGAAAGTGCCACTACCATTTTCACACAAACTTTTGTTTCTTTCCCTCTGTTTCCAGGTGGGAAGTAGCAGCCTAGATGTAATCTGTTAACTGTCCAGTGCTATTAGTTTGTGCAAAGGAGCATTTGTTTTCAGATAATGTTGAAATCAGTCAAACAAAACCAGTCTGATTATGAATTACAATGTTGATCTGAAGTAGGAGGAAATTGTTCCAACTTCTCTCTACAATCTGCACTTACCTCTCAAACTTCAGAAACATCCTTCTTCTCAATGGTTCTCCTATTCTGTCTTGATTCCTTGGCTTTGCCTTAGCACAGCCATGTTATTACAGTGATTTATTTCTGTAAGAGAGGCCAGGGAATCTCTGCCTGTAGTGACTGAATCCCCTGTGGCTGCTCAGCATCAGGTGCCAGGAAAACCAAGAACGTCTGACACAGCTCAGAGCTCTGCTACAGCAGCCCCTTCCTAGATTCTCCAGGCAGGAATCACCAGGCTCTGCTGGCAATGGTGCTGCCAGAAGGCACAGACTGCTGTGCCACAGCCTTCTCCCCACCACGCTTCACTCTGTGCTGGCACAGCCAACTGTGTCCTCTGCCAGTGGTGACTTGCCTTCCTCTCCTGGACTCTTGCCAGGGCTCGTGAGGTGGTGAATGAGGAGCTGGCTTACAAAGGAGCAAGGCAAAGGTGTGCCCTGTGTAAATGTTTATATTCTGCTGTTTGCACACCATTCTGGAAGAATAAATATGCTTTCTTGGTTTGGTGCAACGCTTTCAGGCACTTCTCACAGTGTCTCTGGGACCCTGGGTGGTCCCAGCCACAGGCCAGTTTGTGAGGAACAATGCAGGGCTGTGAAAAATGTGTATTCTCTTCATTAGAACTTCAACATAATTATTTTAGACAGTTTTACCACAGTGTATTACATTTTTGAGCTCAGCTCTAAAACAGTTTTGGGTTTTAAGCAGGTTAGAATATAAATTGTGGATTTCAACGCTTTTGACTTAAAATAAAAAAGAGAAACAAAACAACAAAGCAATTTTCTTGTTCTGGAAAACTACTTGCAACTGTTCTTTGCTATTGTTTTCATTCAACAACAACAATCACCCACTCCAAAACAGAATGAGGTGAGTAATTGAATGCAGATTGAACCCATTGAGTTTCTATCCTTGGAAAATTAAAAGTGAGCTGTCAATGCAACATTCAGCTGAAGACACTGTTTCATTGTCTTGTATAGTTTTGCAAAATACAGTATTGATTCCTGGGTCCTGTCCAGGGTGTGGTGGACAAAGACAAGAGAGTGTCTGAGGGAGATCTCAGCTGGTCCCTGTCCTCAGGAATGTTCAGTTGAAATAAATAGGGCAGGAGATTTTTCTCCTTTTTAATGCTCGGTGATAGTGATCTTATCAGGGAAAACCTCTGCCCACCCGGGCAGGCTTGGGTCGGGGCCCTGTCTGTGGATCACAGTAGAAATCCTGTGTCTTGGGGAGGATGTTTAGGCAGACCTCAGCCACCCTTTGCCTTCTGGGCTGCCCTTCCCCAATACAAATGTTGCTAAGTGTTCGCCACCTGTGTTTGACCATGGAGTGTCTCAGCTTCACAGCGTCAGTACTGGGTCCTGAGGGTAGCAGATAGGATGGCAGATCAATATTCCTCAGGGGCTAAGGCTAAATGTGAGGGAGATCTAAGGAATTAAGGAGTTCTCAGCAGTAAGTGAAAGTCAATATAAGCCATGTTCTTAGTGGGGACTGTGGAGAAGAGAGAAAGAGACTGTTCAGATCACAAGAGGCAGCCTTGCAAGGGACATCAGCTTCAAAAACTGAAATGGATTAAAAATTAGGCAAACTTTAACAATGAGAATAGGCAAGCACTAAAGTAGACGCTGTGGGCTCTCCATTCTTGAAGTCATGAGCTACCGCATAGAGCCTGAAGAACATCCCTATCCTGACTGCAGCTGTTCTAATAGAAACCTCAGAGACACCACAGTGCAAAAGGGCAGAACTGCTTTTGGTCCCACTCAAGCCCGTGCTGATGAAACACCCTCTGGAACATTTTGCAAAAGTCACCTTTTGGTGAAGGGTCCTGCTTCTGCCAGGGAGAGTGTGTGGAGTCACGCTGAAACTGGCTGATTGCGGTTGAGAGCCCCACAACCCTCATCTACTGCTATTCTCTGTTTTTGAGCACTCTGCATGGAGCTTGTCTCACAGCCAGTGCCTTTCTCATATCCTCTCCTCCCCTTGGCTGCTGTTTGAATGCTGGAGACTTGATTAACTTGGTTCTTTCTATTTGTGACATTAAAAATGCAGCCACATGCATCCTTGCACAGGATTGGGAAATGTCATATGGCTTGCTGAAACCTGCCCAGAGCTGAGAGCAATGACATCCCAGGATCTAAATTCAGGTGGTTTTTTTGCTGCAGAGATTTTTGTGTGTTGCAGCATGTTCCCTGGATGTGATTTCAGTGTAGAAATTGGAAAAAGGAGTGACTGTGTCACAAGGGTGCTGTTAGAGTAAACAAGTTGAAGGATTTAAAAGCTCACAGAAGTCAGAATAATGTTAATTTAATACCTAGGAAAGACAGATAGGTCATGTCTGCACTTCAGATGATTCTCCCTAATCTAGGAACTCTGTTGTCTTCCTGGGATGGGAAATAACATCACTTGTACTTTTTCATTAAAAGCAGCAGACGGGACTACTTTCACAGAGAGACAGACTTGAGGCAGTCCCAAACTGTGGGCACAGTGGTGCATCCTGCAACTCTCCCATGTACCTTGGCTGGTGCTCCTCCTTCTTTATCCATGTGGAATTGCAGCTGAAATTAAGACAGTGGGAACTTCTGCACAACCCCAGTGTTCACTGGAAATGTGAAAAAATTACAAAAATAGTGTTTTCACATTTGTTGTGAGTGAGTGAGTGAGTGAGTGAGTGAGTGAGTGAGTGAGTGAGTGTGAAGGGGAGGCAGGAGGGCTGTGAGTGTCGCCAAAACTGCAGGAAAAATAAAAACTCTCCAATAACATTTTTAGTGTTAGAGAATTAAGGCATTACTTTATTTCTGACTGGGATGCTGTTCTGCCTAGGATGTGCAACAGAAATAACTTCATCCTCACGTAGGCTGAGTGCGCAGAGAAAATCATTCCATACCATACGTATTTTATGATATTTTTCACAAACTTTATATAGTCAAAACACATAGATATTCATTACTTTAATGTTAATTGGTTACATAGTTCTTAGTCTTTGGTTTCCTATTACTTACAGATATTTTCACCTCTAGTGCTAAGTAGGTCCTTATTCTTCTCTCTCCTGCAGACCAGGGGTGTTGTTTGGGGTTGATGGTCTATTAATGGCACTTGATGACCACTGATGGCTGTTACCTTTGGTGTATCTTCTGTTCTCCTCCCAGTCTGTAGAGACTTTAAGCTCATCAGGCCTTCACCTGGTGGAACAATGCCCTAAAGGAAAGAGGAAATAAACCCTAATTCCCTTCCCTTGGGGCAAAGGTGAACATCTGTTGGACTTGATGATATCAAAGGTCTTTTCCAACCTAGCTCATTCTGTGAAAAATGATCAAAGTTATAAAATAAAAAAAACTATCATTAGAATATTTTCCAACATGGGGTGCAGCCTCTGCCAGCTGCAGTGGGACAGGAAGGAGGCACTCAGGGCAGATCCCACTGGAGAAGTGAGGTGAGCAGCTGGAGTTGCAGTGAATTTGTAGTGGGTTTTCAAAGGGAAGAAAACAGAGGTGAGACTGGGGCAGCATGGCTGAAGCACAGGAGGAACCAGATTGTGGCACTCTACATGGAACAGGAGTTTGGAGAAACATGACTAAGGAGAAATACTTTGGCTACTGGAGAAGTAAACAAAAGCATGGCAGGGGAATGAAGAAGGGATGCAGTCCTCACCTTTGCTACAGCATTTGAACTGAAGTAGAAGACCAATGTCCTTTACTGAGAAAAACTGATAAAAGGAACAAAGGGGGTTAAAAGCTGGGCCCATCTGTGCCTGTCAGCACCATCAATAATTATTCTTCTAAATTTAATACAACCCTTCAAATCAGCTCCTCAACCTTGCCCCACTGCACAATTACTGCAGGATAGCAGCTCAAATGTCCCACTGTTCTGCAACCTCCTCTCAGTTGTACCAGAGAGACATTCCTGGATAGTTTATTTTAGTTCATCCTCACAGAAACAGGTCTTGATGTTCACTTTTTTCTTTTTTTTTTTAAACAAAGTTGTGCAAATGATGCTTTGTGTGAGCTTATCAGAAAGTGCTACAGGAAAAAAAAAAAGAGATTCCATGTCCTTTTAAAAGCAATAGTTCCACTATTTTGTTGATTAAATTGATAATTAAATTTACTAACTGTCAGTAATCTGTACAGGAGTGCAGGGAATATCAGGCACTAATGCTGTGCTGAGAACTTGAAAGGGGAAGATGAGATGTTTCACTGTCTGAAAATGTCAGCTGAAGGACTATCATAGATAAAAGACTGTTGAAGAGGAAAATGGACGGATAATTTTATCATCTGCTGGGTCAGGATGAGCCAGGAAATAAGTAAAGTGTGTGCAGCAGAGGGCTTTGAGAGCTGAACATTGAGGGGCGAGTATTTGGTGACACTGCCAGTAATGGGAAGGCAGGGAAAATTGAAGAAGTTTTCTGACTGGAGAGGTTGAAATCAGCAGAGGAAAAATGCCTGCTGGGTAGGTACTTCTAATCATACTGGGGCTTTGGGTCATCCTTGTATTTTTATATGGTAGTCATAGGAAATGGAACGTGAGCAAGAGTTCTCAAGCAATATGTCCTCAGTGTAGATGAGCTGCTATTTTATTCAGGAAACCAAGAACAAAAACACAATCAGGGCACTACTTTTGCTTCCCTATTACCTACACCATGCCAGACTGCCGATCACTTGTGCTTTCAATCCAGTGCAATTCTCCTGACATTTCTACTGCCTAATTAAGCCAGTATGATACAGAAGTTCATTAGCCTTGCATTGTTTTCCCAAACAGAAATAAAAGTGGTTTGCTTGCTGTTTTGTTTTTCAACCCATATTTAGGTGCAGAGTCTATATTTAGATGTCAGCTATAGAACTGATTGGTAACCATTCCTGAAGTGCTGATTCTGTTTTGGCAGGAGCTGAGGTACTCAGTAGTGCTGGTGATTGATTCTGGGAGGCCAGCTGGAGAACTTGGCTGGATGTGGACCCTGCTTGTGCAGCATCATCACAGTTTAAATCACGAGAATCACTGGAGTTACTTGATTTCAAAATGCATGGGGAAAAAAAAAAACAAAAAAACAAACAAGTTCTTTGAGAGCTATTCAGACCACATTCAACTGCGCACAGACAGATCAGCTTTCAGAATCAGGTGTCCAATTGCCCACTGAATTTTTTGGAAACATCAAGGCTGACTTTCTAGAGAACCCATATTAAGCATATTAGAAAACAAATTTCAGCAACTAAATTTAGTGCCAGAGATGACATGACAAGAAAGGTACAGTTATGTTGAATCATTTTGTATCTCCACACAAACACAGCTTTATTGCCATATAGCTAAACTCTGCGGTAAACCAAAGGCAGTATTCATTTTTAAAAATCAAATTTTGAACTGTTATGCTGTAGGAAATCTGGGATAATTCTGATTAAATCAGTGGAATGGAACTGAACAGATTTATAGCCTGGCAAAATTTACTCCTAAATCTAAGTAGAAGTAAACTATGCACATGGGAGTTGCTAGGAGTATGCCAGACAGCTAGATTTATAGAAACAAATATGGGGATTGAAGCTGGAAAATCCTCCATTAACTTCTGAGGTAAAGGAACTTTAAAGATGGATGTATAGTTACAGGATATGACTGTGGATATGACTAAGTCTCTCATATTTGAAAAGTTTAGGATATTTTAAAGTCGAGTAGCCCCTGTGTTCACAGAGTAGAATTCCCTCAGGGTGTGAATCATCTCTTAGTGTGTATGTACAACCCTGAGCAGAGAGAGAGCCAAAGCAGTAATTCAAACTTCTGAACATTGTAATAACTCAAATAATAAATGGGTTGAAACAGAGTGTCACTTTCAAACTGCTTTAGTGCAGATGGTCTTTTTCTTAATTCCCAGCCCCGTCGTTAGTGAGCTGAGCTTATTGAACTGCTTGCCAATTCTGTTAAGAGCAGATGGGGTGAAACGGGATAAAGGCAATATTTCAGTGCAGCTCCCATGCATCAGCTCCCCTCCAGATGCCATTATCGACATGCATTTTACAGCTCCACAGCTCTTGCCATCAGCGGGTAGAATTATAAAGAGGTTGAGCGTACTTGGCTTGAATGTCAATAATCAATAAGGACACTCATCTGACTTAATAAGGATAAATTGTTGCCCTTGAAACAACACACCATTCCAGCAGTCAGAGTGAACTAAGGTGACTTCCTTGACATTTATACTAACTCCGTGTGTCTGTGCCACCCGTGTGTGTGTACACAAACACTTCTGTGTTGTTTTTGTCTGACTGTTCCCTAACACTATGGATTCTCTTGTGTATGTCCTGCAATAATGCATTAAATTAATAATCTTGAGTGCTTCCCCTTAAAATTTCTTCATTTCTTCCACATCAGGCAGTTGTGGGGTTTTTTTATTTTAAAGACTTTAATTAGAAACTCTGTCTTTCTAAAAGGGTCCCAGTTTCCCTTTCTAAAGCCTGCTGACAGAATATGATAGGTGATATTTTCAGAGGTTCCTGCTGTGTGTGCATCATTGCCTCTAAAGCCTGTGATTAAATTCTGTCCAGCTTTAGTGAGGGTAGATAGGCCTCAGTGCAACAGTAGTAAATTAGTTCTAAGTGCTTAAGAAATTATCCTATTCCTATGGGAAGCAGCTATTACATTTATAGAAAGCATGAATGTTAAGATCATACAAATATATGTAATACATAAGCACAACTAACATTATGATCAGTGGTTGTGTGGAGACTTCATTTTTGATAACAGAACATTTAGACAAATATTGCTCTTTCTCACAGTGTTTTAATAACAACAATCCTTGGTTGCTACCACTATTTCTGGTCTGTTATTACCAAAAGTCCTTGGCTGGCTCCACAGCCATCCAGCTATCAGTGTTTGAGACATATACATTACCCTCTTATCTTCTGGGAATCGAGAGCTCAAAAAGGATCTCACTTTGAACCCGTGTTCTGAGGGTCACAAGAGACTGGGCTGCAGTTATGGTAATCTTCTACCCTGGGCACAATTCAAGTTAGTAGCTTTTTTTGAAAGTTCAACAACTAAAATATTATTTCACTTGGGTTATTATTCACACAAGAAAAATAAGTTTCCAAGGCTGTTAGTGAAAAAACAAATCCTCATTAGACAGCAGAGTTTCTGTGAACAGACAGTGTCTCTGATATGCTCAAGCGGGGCTTAGTCCAGGTGCAGTTTATCAAGGCCAAGACTTAATGAGCATTTCTCAACTCATAGTGCAGCCGGGGGAAGGGGAGAGATGCACCACCACAATCTTCCCCATGAGTGAAGTCAGCCTCTCTGGGTCTCTCTACGACTGAGTGCAGGAATGATCCCTCCCCAGGGTGGGAGCTGGGTGTGTGTCAGTCATGCTGAGCCCCACAGTGCAAGTGCAGTGTCCCCAAAACAGGGCTGTGTAGCACTGTCTTTGAGCTGGAACTAGACACCCATGTTTCAATGTTTGCTCATGTAATTTTTAACCTTCTGTTTCTTTCTCTTTCCTTGGCAGATTTTTATTGGTGAGATATCCATGTATTTCATAAAGTCAACCCGAGAAACCCTCATAATTCAAGAGAAAACTATTTTGACTGGAGAGTGCTGTTACCTGAACCCACTGCTTCGAAGAATAATACGTTTTACAGGTAAGCATCCTGTGCACTGCAAGCTTGGACCCTGCTTGCACCAAACCAGGATGAAACACGCTGACAAAGTACATCACAAAATTAATTAAGCTGTGAAATCTTTGCAGGCATCTTCCACCTTAGAGGGATAGTCCCCTCAGGATTTCCAAGGTAACTTTCAAAATTTGCCATATCATGCTGGCTGGAGCTGGTTTAGATCATATTCTGCTGAGCTTAATGCTTTTTGGAGACCCTTAAAGAAAGGTTTTACCAATCAAATCCTTATATGAATAAATTAATCATTGCTAGTTTATGCGAGCTACCCATTTTAGTTACAAATTTGTCCTCACCAGCTCATCTATCTAGCATTTTTCTTTTCAGCTCTAATTTCAACATCCATAGCTCTGCCACATAATGTTCAGCTGAGCACAACGTAAAAAGCCCAGAGCTCACTTCAAAATACTAATATTATTTTCATTGTACTTGCTTTTTCTTAGAGCTTTCATTGAGTTAACTGCTGAGAAATGAAGTTCTGTCATTAAACCATTAGGAGGTTGCTTTTTATGGTGCTTGCAAACCGCTTTACCTTCTTCACTCTGTTGATGGGTCCCCAGTTCATGCGTGGGATGGGATGTCTGGCTGATGGCATGGGCCAGTGGCTCCTCAGAATACTCCCCAGTGGCCAAGAGGGGCTTTGCCATCACTGCACTGCCCTCCTTGTGCGCTCTCAGAAGGGAAGCACCCTCACACACTGCCTCTCACAGAGAGAGAGCTGAGGCCAGATTCATAGTCTGACCACAAGCAGTGGGGGGAGAAAAGCTGAAAGTATCTGGGATGCTTCTTCCCCGTCACTGCTTAATTTCTGAGCTTTACCTGGAATGAAAATGTCTGCTGTGGCTGTGGCAGGTGTTATGTTGCTTCCATGGAGCACATCCCTGGCTGCAAGCAGGGATAGTTCCTCAGAGCCCAGAGTTGAAGGTGCTAGCATATATGCCATCAGCAAATGTATGCTGCAAAGGAGGAAGAACCATGGTTTTCCTTCTCCTTCAGCTCTCTCTGTGCCTCCTGCTTTATGCATGGAAGGTAGGGAGTGATGTACCTTCTGCCACCATGGAGGTGGAAGCAAATCACGTGTGTTTTGTTACTTTGGCCTGATCTGTGTGCTGCTGTGGGAACAGAAAGACACAGAAATGTAAAAATAAAACACCCTTGAACTTCACATAACCTCTGGGATATATTGATGGACAGCAAACTGCCATTAAGAGAGAAGCAGGGTACCAGTGTCCACTGGGCCACTCAGGGCTTTTTGACTGTTCCAGCACATTTGGCATGTTGCAAAGTCCCAATCAAGCACTCTTGCCTGCGGGGTCAACATTAGAGTCCTTAGATCATGGAGGCTAAGTTCTTGCTCAGTATGTTTTCTTATTGTTAGCTTTATTCTTAAGTGTGCTGTTGTTACTTTTCTGAAGGAAGAGACGGGGATAGCAATGATACAGTGGACTCTTAGAGAGTAGTAGGACATAAACCATGCAAGGGAAATGAATCTTGGCTTAGCAGCTGTGTTTGTTTTCCTGAGAAAAATGAAGATAATGTTATTAGAAAAGGCTTGAAGTCTTTGCCTTGTCTTAAACTACACTGTGTGCTTGTGTTCTTCTGAAACCTTTTCCCTGACTCTGCAGTGAAATGAGATAAATAGAATTTGTTGGATGAAATAATTTATGAAAGGAACTGAAGGTAACTGCATGTTTTTCATTTTGCATTTCACCTGTCCTTTGAAAACATGGCATGGACTGAGCAGCTGTACTCTGTGCCTGGATGGTCCAGGGAAGTTAGCTCCATACTTAGCCCACTCCAAAATGAAGCTTCCCAGGTGCTTGGCTGTGCAAAGACAACTAGGTTGCTTGTACATAGATTTCTCTGTGTGTGCCTTCTTCTGATAAACTTTAGGGACAAATGTTACAGAGCTGATTAACTAAGTTCTCTTGCAAGTAAGTTCTCTTCCTTAGGAAGCAGTCTGGCTTGTTGCAAAAAAAGTTTGCTGCCAATTTATTTTTGGTACCCAGAGGTTTGAGCAAGTCTTAATAAATACTTGCAAAAAGCAGTTACTTAACTCCTCAGAAAATTGCCTTGTAAGGCATTACAGTTTATATTATTCAAAAGGACAAGAAAAATCCTACAATGTGTCTAGGTTCTCATGTGTCAGGAAAAATGAACACTACTGTCTGACCCTGCAAGGCACATAATGGAGAATTTGAGAGTTGCCGGGCCCAGATTTTAGGAGTGCAAAGAGGCTTTTTCTCTACCCTCTCCTAACTCTGTAATGGAAGTTGCTGGGAAGAGATGAGATTTTAAGAATAGTAGCCTAAATTTGCTTTCCACAAAACAAGCAGAAAGCTGTAGATATTTCACTGAACGTTCATTTATATTTTGCAAGGAAAGAGATGCAAAAAGGGAAACTTTAAGCCATCTTTTGGGCCTCTAAAATATAAATACTCTTGTAATGCAATCTCCATTGGATCTTCTCCTTGCTGGATTTGAGCTTTTCTGCTCTTACTTTCCTTCATGTATACAAAATTAAGGACTTTTTTGCACTTTGAAAGCAGAGCAAAACAAAAAACCTACAGCTTTTCTGGAATGCTAACAAAGCCCCATGTTTCGTCTCTAGTTTTTTCCTATCTTGTTTACTGTGCTCTCTTTGATTCCTTCCTTGTTTTCCTCAAGGTCTCAGCATATGCCTGTTTCTAAGAGCCTTCCCTCCTGAGTTTAGTTGAGACTATGAGTGTTGAGCTTTGTATTAAATCTTTCCCTGATTCTTTGTCTACTTGAAGCAGAGCCACAATTCTTCTTGCTTCCTGGCCCAGACACGAATCCTTCATGCTGATTGACATTTGCTTTTGTAGCAAAAGACTGCCTCTCACCCTTCTGCAGTGTATATCAAGTCCTGTATCACAGCCTAGATTGGTGAAACCTGCTAGGTACCCTGTATTTAGAAAAACACTTTATCAGTGAAAAAAAGCTTGCTTAGCTTGGAAGCATCAGACTTTGATGTATGCTTCAATTTTTTCCATCTTTCTCTTTATCTTTTACAGCTGCTTTCACAGACTTTTTTTTTTTTAAGGTTTTGAGGTCAAACTAGTGGTGTGCAATTCTGCAGAATGGTTTTTTCCTAATATATTGCTGCTGCAATGCTTTACTTTAGGCACATCCTCTCTCCTCCCTCCTCTCCCCACCCTTCTCAGCAGTGCTGTCATCAATTTTTGATGTCAAAACTTGCTATTTATCTGATGAAACTTTGAGAAACTAATTGATAAGGGTGTCTGTTTCCTGGGTCTCTGCCTCTTCTCCCTGTCTCCCAACTTGAGCATACGCAGCCTTTGGTATATTTATTCATTCTGGCTTGTAATTTCACATTCAGCACTTTGCTAAGATTGTTCCACCTTGCATTTGTATCTGTGTTCTACTTAATCCTTTGTATTGCAAATAGAGGTTATAAAATATTTTAGTGAATGGTTTGAGTCAAGGTTTTAGTCTTTTTATGTGCAGCTGCTATCATACTCCCAGGATCAGGGACTCAGACCTCCCTGACCCAGTCTGACAGGGAAAGTATTGTATGTATTGTGTTGCATTATATTAGGCTTCTAATCCATGTGATTAAGTCGTCTACCTGCAAAGCCCTGATAACATGCAAGTAGCCCCTTTCTAGTTCAGTTATCTAGAGATTCAGCATGCTTCATCAGCTTGTTACCAGTGGCTTTTACTTCAGATGCACATAATTTGCCGTTAACAAATGGTGCAGATCAGCTTCTGTTGACAACTTAATCTAAAGCACGGTGACACTTCACAGTGGGCAGCTAAATAATTAAATTAGGGCTTTATTTCAGCAAATTAAGATTTTAGTTTGGCAAATAAAGGTTTACAAGATTTATACACACATTGGGTTTATTGTAATAGGATAGATATACCCCAGAGCTCTGATGCCAATTCCCTGAGCAGCTGCACAAAACAGCTTAGCTGACCTTATCCTTCTCTCTGCCTTGCTTCTGAAGTTCACCATGAAACAGTGCATGTTCTGTTATTAACTGGCTGCCTTTCCACAGGGCTCGAGCTTCTGTTTGGGTGTTGCCCCAACCGAAACTGCTGCAGCAGTTTGAACTACTGTAGATATTATCACTGAAGAATCTCCACAATGAGGGACAGGTCTCTGTGCTGGGAACACATCAGGCCTTACAGTTCTCTTTGATGCCAAGCTCTGAGCTGGCAGCTGCCTCCATGAAAACTGGTGCTTGTGAAAGCAGCGAGGAAGGAAGAGACCCTGTGCATCTGTCAGGAGGAGTCTTGAGCCTCCAGAGGACTTTTGCACTGGGAACTGAATTTCTTCTGGCATGGTCAGAGTCAGAAGATAGTAGATCCCTGGAGTAGTGAGCTTTGTGGGGTTTCAGTGGAAGATCATAGCCAGTCTTAGAAAGAGGTTATGAGCACTCAGAAGCTTGATGCTGAGCCTATTCCTGATGCCATGGCAACAGGACAGTAAAGTCCCCTGCAATCCCGATCTCTCCTGTTGTAAAATGGATTAATGATACAGGTCTCTTTTTACACATCCTTTAAGATGAAATGAAGGGTGGTTTAGCAGAGTCTGAGTCACAGGACTATAAGTGAATGTCTTTATTGGATGCACAGAATTCTTACAGCAAAGCATTCAAAAATGAGCTGAGAATCAGCATTCCCATAGAGCCCTGAGTCCTTCCAGGGACACCTTTCAGTGAAACTCTAATCTTCCTTAAAAAACAGAGGGGTGGGAAAGGTGTTAGGCAAGTATGAGTGTGCATGTGAAATATGAACACTTTACAAGCAAGTTAGGTTAAGAGTGAGAAATTCAGATAATTGGGACAGAGAGGAGTGCCTAATAAATATTCTTGGTAGAAAACATGATGATGTTACTGAGGAGCTCAGCTTCTGATGTCTCATGAACCCTTCAATGCATTGTTTCTTTTGTCACTGTATTTAAGGGTTTCCTGATTTTTCCTTAATAAAGCATTCTACTTCCTGATTCTCATTTCCACCCACTGGCTTCTCACTTGTTTCTTCCCAATGTCTTTTCAGCTGCTCCTCTATAGGTTCCAAGGGGAGTTTTGTTGATTTTTGTTGTGGTGGTGATTTGGTCTTTTTTTTTCAAATCAGTGGCATTTTAAATGCCTCCAATAGCGAGAGTTTCCACAGAGACAACAAGCAGCTGCAGTGACTGATGTGACATAGATTCAGGGTGGAAGAAGAGAGCTTGAACATGAATTGCAGGGAGGACAGAGGTGAGGCTCTGAGGCTACAGTGAGTGAGAAGATCTGGATTCTTCTTCAGGGCAGATGCCTCTGTTAGAAAAAGCTGTAGAGCTGGAGGTGGCAGCACTGATTAAATGCCACAGAAGGAACTTGATAGGGGATAGAACATGAGAATAGGATGTGAGTCAGAGCCCAGAAGCCATGAGTTCATTTAGGACTTTCTGACAATTATTTAGAGGGATGTGTAAGTGGAGAAATTAAAAATGAAGCGTTCAAAATTGAAACTGCTAAATACTTAGACTTTTCTTCCAAGGCAAGTGTTAGTTCAGGTGAGATGACGCAGGAAAGTCAAGCTTCACTTCATCCATCCTCAGCATTTTTTAACAGGACTTTCCTTTTCTTGGACTCTGGAGCAGCTGAGAGAGTAGCGGGGAGTACAGCCTGCCCTCTTATATCTGGTCTAAGCTAGTATCTCTCCCAGTTACATTCTGCTTATTGTTTTGTCTTCTAGGTGCCTTTTTCTCCACCTGAGACACAAGCACAGCTGAGAGTACTCAGTACAATGAGAAGTCAGGAGGCCTTTCCAGACGTAGCTTCTGCTTCTTCTTTAAGGCCTCTTTTTGCAGCCAGACTATGTGACAAGAGTGGCTGAGGGGAAAGATTGGCTTTATGTAATTGCAATTAACCTTCATCCTTTCTGCTAGTGAGAGCTGTAGGTCTGCTTCCCATGTGGCTTGCACTGTTCCCATCTTTTCTCACTATATGCCAAGTTCTGCGCTACAGTTCATTGCCAGGTTTTCTGGCCCAGAGTGAGCACACTGATAAAAAGCACTTGCTGCTGAGCAGGATGACACCACCTCCCATTACACCTGGGTGTCAAAGTCTGGAAGAGTCGGGTCTTCTCTCATTCTTTCTCTCTGTCATTGTACCACAGACGTGAGCTGCATGACCCTGAAGAGCTGGGGCTAGTTGTTCTTCCCATGAAGACTTTCAGAGCAATTTGTCTGCCTCTAAAAAGCTGGCAATCACATCACTGCATTTTTGTGCTCTAGTCAGTTAGTTTAGCTGCTGAAGGTCATTGAACAAATCCATTGAACAGATGGATTCCTGAGGTACAGAAACCATCAGGGGACTGTCCAGCACTGCCCAGGCATACTGGCATTACAGCCTTTAAATCAATTACAGCCAACCCTTGCTCCAAGTCTCCAGAGACATGAGGTGTAATCAGCCTGCAAGGGTCACATCCCTGCCCACCAGACTCATTGCTGCACTTGGCTGTGATTTTCACAGAGCACAGCTTGGCAGAACTGTGAGAGAGGAGCTGCAGCAGACAAAATTCACCACAATCAGAATGTGACAAAGGTTTCGGCCATGGCTTGCTTTGCTCTTCGCCAGGTTCCTGCAGGCCTCAGCAGCTGCATTTGGGCCACCACTTTCTGTGCGACCAAATATTAAGAAAATGCAAGTGGTAAAACTTCTTTTCTTAATGGAGAGAAGTACCTTTGCATATATGCACTTCCTAGAGATTGGAATAGTTTTGTGTAGTCCATGACCTTTTCCTGAAATGTCTTGATTCTTGACTTGTACGTACACATTAAAGAGCATGAGCCAGACTGCCTGACACTTAAATTTCCTCTAGTTATTGTAAAGTCTGAGTAATAATCCTCGCTGTACTCCCTGTAATTTACACAGCACATGAGAAAGTTGCTATTTAAAGCAAGCTGTGCCAAAAAAAGATACAATTTTGACAGAGTGCTGTGTATAAAACAAGATTCTTCTCTGTCATAACTTCAGCTGTTTCACCAGGCTGAAAAGATACCCTTCTGCCTTTTTCCTTTGAATTTGCTTGTGCACTGACTAATGTAGGTGAGAAGTTCCTGATGGTGTGGAAAACCATGGATTTGAAATATTACCAGAGGGATAAAGGAAATAAAGGAGCAGTCTCTATGTTCTCCTTTTAAACACACTTAGCCAGATAAATCAGAGGAAAACTGTCACATCATTGAAAAGACAGGGGCCAGTCCTGCAGCCTAAAACCACAGGAAGCCTCCTTCTTTGGCCACCACCGGCTTTTTAAATTCATGATCACATACCAGTTCATTAATAATAAATAAAAATAAATGTACATGAAGAATAGTAATACCTTCAGCCTCCAGAATCATCTTACTGTGTAACCCTCCTTGCTGACCTTGGGGAAGGATGGTGAGGAGGAACAGCTCTGCAGTCCTGCAGCCCCTCCAGGCTGTTTCCCAAGGGAAGGACTCTTCCCATCAGTACGCCAGCAAGGGATCTGTGCCACAGTGGCACCAAACCATCTCTCTAACTGGCTAGCACAGGCAAACCCCACTCAACACTTGTACAACAAATCCATTTTAGTTACATTTTATTGTATGTTACTGTCGGTACATGCTGCATTATTTTGAGTCCCTCATATTTTTGGACTTTTTTGCTCAGACTAGAGCAGCCTTTTAATCTGTTTTTTAACTCAGTATAGATAAGTAGTGAAGACGTTACAATCATGGTGCCAGCTCTCAAGATTTTATCACAGCTTTCCTAAGATGATTTCCCTTGAGTTCCGGCTCTTGGTCATATTTAAATACATATCAGTCTCAGATAATTTATAATTTAATGACTTTTGCTTACAGAGCTACAGAAGGGAGAAAGCAAAACTGCATGACCCTCAATATCCCTAAATCAGAAGTGAATATTTATTTGTTCTGTGTTTTTGTGACACTTTAATCAACCTTAGTGATTAGAAGGGGAAGAGGAGAGCTGATTTAATCTTTCAGAACATTTCAGTTTGGTAATTTTGCAAACCTGCTGTTCTGTACCTTTGGTATGCAGGCATTACATGCATCTGAAAGATGCTCATATGTTCATAGCAGCTGTATTGATAACACTCAAGGGGAGTCAGTGAAGGATGTGACAATTGCAGTATTGATCAAGAGATGCTTCACAACCCTGGAAAAGTTCCTGCATTCAAGTGAATACTTCATGTCACAGGCTATGTGCTCCTGATGACATGAGCTGAATTGCAGCTGTCTTCCAGAGCAAAGCATTGGGTTGCTTCCAAAAGCACATGCCAAATATTGCTAGGTCAGGATTGTAAATTTTCACCATCAAGGTAGCAAATAGTCAAAATCCAAAAGGTACTTAATCCTAGGTAGTTATATTAGATAAGAGAAGAATTGTGTCTCAGCACTACACTGCTCTTTCAGGCTCAGAGATCCCATTTTTTTGTAACAGATTTGTTATAAGTGCATGATAATACTCTCATTATGTCTCTCCCTCTCAGGTATAGTGACATTTTCTAAACCTGTTTGAATAATCACTATTTTTAACCTTTCCTCACAGGAGTGTTTGCATTTGGACTTTTTGCCACTGACATCTTTGTAAATGCTGGCCAGGTTGTGACTGGGAACTTGGCTCCCTACTTCCTGACTGTGTGCAAACCCAACTACACTGGAAACAACTGTCGGGCCCATCACCAGTTCATAAACAATGGCAACATCTGCACGGGGGATGTGGAGGTGATTGAAAAGGCCAGGAGATCCTTTCCATCGAAACATGCTGCTTTGAGCATCTACTCAGCTTTATATGCCACGGTGGGTGCCAGTGATGACTGCTGACTTGCATGAGAGGTTTCTGTATTTTCTAGATGGGGCATTTTTCTTACAATGGTTTTTGGAGAAAAAGAGGGTTGTTTTGGGGGCAGCTTTTTTCTTTATCAGTGGGGGAAGATCCCCTTCTCTCTCCATTTTATCAGTCCTTGTATAAGCAAATGAAATGCTCACTGATTTTGAGGCACTGCATGTGGAGGCATCACAATCACGTCATAAATGTGTCTTTGCTGCTGATCTTCTAATTCAATTTTCTTTTATCCCTGCCCCTGTCTTATGCGCATTAAAATGAAGCTGATCCTTAAACAGCTTCTGGGTTGCTACATTTGTTCACGTGCCATGCATTGTTGAACATTTGAAATTTAAATTGTGCCCTTTCAATAGAGGTCTGAACTCAAGACTGAATTTTGCTTCCCATGTTTAGGACCTGAACTCACATTGCAATGAGGGTTCTAATAAAAGTCAGTGCCAGAATTTTGTTGTTATCACAGAGAAATGTACCCCAGCTGACACACTGACAAGTGACACTGCCATGCAGACAGGAAGGAAATTATGAAGTCTGATGAAACAGATCAACTGCTCCTTTGTGTTCCCTGGCTAAAGTTTCTGTGATTTTTAAAAACTGATTCAAGAATCTTACTACCAAAGTAGAAAATCTTGGTGGTTTTGCAGTAAAGATCCAAGGACTTAACCTGGTTCTGATCTCAAAATGCATTAACCTAGGTCTTTTCTCTCCCTATAGCTTGAGTAGTGTCAGAGTCTGTGTGTTGGTTATAAGTATGCAAGAAAAGCATTAAAGTTATTAAAGACAGGGTATTTACTGAGTATTTTGCCTGGTGCTCTTGGTAGCAGATAAATGAAGCACCACATTATTACTTCTAAAATTAAGAGTCCACCCACTGCTGTTTCATTATCCATCTGTTTGCACTGAATGTTGTGTGAATAATGATGGAGAAATAAACTGTAACTCCTTTGATCAGGATTGGTTGGGAAATGTTTGGAAAATCTGTAACATTTTGTGCACATTCCTTCTGAACAATGTGCAACCCTATGTGAAATACAGCCCACAATATACATAACATGGTTGTAACAGCTGTTTGCACCATGATAAACTCTTAGGTGGAAGTTCCAGGATCAGGCTTAGTCCGGGTTCTGTCCTAAGCTGATTACATCCTTTCATGGACTTTCCCTGCCCAGCCTCCTTTGTTTCCTAGGAGGGAAAATTTTCTATAACAGGCTGACTTCTACAGCTGAAGGGTAACACTGTATTTCTTCATGAACCTAAACAAAGTATTTCTGAGCTCTAGTTTTCCAGGAGTATCTGCTAGGGGCGTGCACTTCTCACACAGGAAGATGTCAGATGGAGCCAGGACATGGAACACTTTCTGAGCCACAAAGTCATGAAAGTTTGCCATTAAAGCATTTCAGCCCACAGTCCAATTTCAGCCCATTTCTCTGCCTGAAGTCACCTTTTAGAACTACAAATGTGTTTTCTTGTCTTTTCTTTGTTTGTCCGCTGGGAATAACATGAGCGTTACACAAGAAATGCATTGTTCATATCCAGCTTTGCTTAATAATTGTGCTGTGCACAGATTTTTGAGAAGTCTCTTGCTGATTTTAGTATGCATAATAATGTGGCCTACTGAACATAAAACACAGGTTATTTGCTTAGTAATAGCCGTGTTTTGCATAAAGCTGAAGAATTGAGCCATGGAGCAAGAAAAATAGAACACGTACAACATAAGGAGGCTGGAGAATGGAATAAGCAAAGACGTGGTTCTTGCTTTATAAAATGTCTTATGAAATCTGGAAGTCTTCTCCCTTCACTGAACCTCAAATATCCTGTGCAGGTGTCTCATTTGTTCATTACTCTGCTACTGAAAACCCTCCCCCTGTGACTGGTTTGGCTTTGTGGGTTTTTGGTGTTTGGTTTTGGTTTTTTTATAATCTGGGATTTATATTTAATCAACTAGACTTTTCTTTGTCACCTTCTAAAGAAGTTGAGGAAAACCCAAAGCATCACTTCTGTGACCTCTGCAGGTGGAAATTAATTTGTATGCCTGAAGTAGGGGAAAAGGGGTAGCAGCCCTGGCTTCCATACTTATAAAAAAAAAAAAAATAAGAATGTCATCTAAAGAAGTTTTATCAGTCTCCCAGAATGATCACAGGAAGAGATGGCAGTCACTGTACCTAGTGCAAGCTGCTGTGAACTCACATGAACTTAAGTTCCTCTTCCAATTAAAAAAAAATGGTTAGAAAAAGAGATCACCATTCCTGGTTCCAGCATGAATCCAGCTGATAGGATGTCAGTTCTGGTTTCAACATCAATCCACCTGCATTGGCCCAGCCATTGAGATGTCCAGGCAATCAATCCCCAGATGTCTGGGGGCACTGCCTGGGCTTGGGAGGATACCTCTTTATGGGCAGGTTTGTTAACCTGAAAGATGTGTTTCTCACTTTCTCTGTAAATTAATTATCGTGTGCAGTCCATTCTTCCAGTCTTTCTGGAAATGGGTGGAAGGCTTCAGGGGTCTTGGGTAGCTTTAATCCCACCCTGTAGTCCATGTCCATTTTCTGTGCTGTGTTGCAGTTGTTTGTCACAGAAAAATGCCCTATCTCTGGCCCCCCTTCTCCAGCCAAAACATGGTATTTCTCATTGCCGTGTTAATAACCACAATCCTTGGATATTACCAACAGTTCTTGTCTGTTTTTTCCAACAGACCTTTGTTGGCTCTACAGCCATCCATTTATCAGTGTTTGAGACTGATTACCCCCTTATCTTCAGGGAGTCAAGAGCAGAAAAAGATCCTTTGGCCCCTTGTTTAATGACCCCAAGAGAGTGGGAATTTTCCATCGTAGCCACAATTTTAGTCAGTAACTTCCTTTGAAGGTTTGTTTAAGAAAAATATGATAACAACACTTGGGTTGTTATTTAGGCAAGAAAAATGAGTTGCCAAGGCTGTTCATTAAAAAACAGGTGCTTGTTAGACACCTGTTAGATCTTGGGAAAAGACAGCGTCTCTGATACGCTCAACATGGGCTTAGTCCAGGTGCTGTTTGTCAAGGCTGAGGCTTAATGAGCATTTCTGAGCTCATAGTGCAGCCACCACAATCCACCCCATGACTAAAGTCAGCTTCTCCGGGTTCTCTGCTCCTGGACATGAATCCTCCAAGTTTTGAAAAAGCTGAATAGCAGAGGACACTACAGCAAATACCTCCTGCAACCCTGATCAATTCAAGGCCTTGGCACCATGAACAGCTGCACTGAGCATTGTTGTCAAAGGCTCTGCTTCTCTTTTATTGTAGGAATCTCTATGGAAAAATAAAACATTTTTCATAAAACTTCTAGGACACAGACTTTTGTAATATTGGTATGAAATTTTGAATTTTCCAAGGAAAATAAACTGTCACAAATCTTCTCTACTGAAGGGACAAGACAGATTTCTTCCACTCTGCCTTTCTCATTATAGATATAATGTGTTCTAAATACATACATATATGTGCATATACATATAAAAATGTATATGTCTATTTTAAACTTGCAGACAAAAAAAGCCTCCCTGTCTATGATTTTGTCTCTCTGAAAAAGACGGAAGAGGAATCACATGGGATAAATGCTGCTATCACACACTGCATATTGCTAAATACACTGCTTGAGTCTACTGATAAGATCACAGCAAAAAAGCTGAACAGACAAAATAAATAGTTTAATCATCTGTAGGTTTTTGTTTTTTTTTTTTAATATGTTCGATATGTGTTTTTATAGTCACATCTTTCCTCCTCTCTGGTTTCAACACTTAAAGTTTTGTAAATAAATTTACTCTATGGATGGCATTGTGGGAAATTTTCAAAAATACTTGCTGTATGTAGGAAACCAAATGTTTTCGTTTCACTGAGGTTTTGGTCTCTTGCACAGAGCTCTGAAACCATGCTCTAAATGTGGGTAAACACTATGGGAATCCTAAAAAAATATATTGGCTTTTGGGCCTGGACAATAGAGATCAAGCTGCAGTGATTGGGAAGTCTGATCAGAATGGAGAAGCTCTCCCAGTTATTTCTAAACATAGAGTGTGACTTAAGGACGAACTGGAGCCCACCTTCTGGGAAAACAGTTTGTCTTGTTTAAAACCTTCCTCACAAGTGTTTAACAGATTTCCTTCAGCAATCTGTTCACATCTTGGATTACCTTCCTTGCTAAAAATCTTTTTACTACAAGTTTGCATTTTATTGCCGAGACATGTGAAACTCCAATTACAGATGCTTCCCATCTGTGACAAAGAGAGCCCTCCCATGTGGGATCCAGCTTCATCTCATACCTGTAAGGACACAAGCATGTGTGGGTTGTTCTCTGCAGCTGTGGTTCACAGCTGTCACAGCAGGACTGCATTCTTACTTTAAAGAGGTGATGGGTTTTCCTTTGGACGCTGCAAACAGCAGTGGTGCTTCAGTGGGGAAGAGGAAAGCAATCTGGCTTCCTATTGCTCGATTGAATTGAGTAGGAGTGCATAGGGTGAAAGGGTGGGTGGTAATTATTCACGCAGTGGCAATGATTTGATTTTTTTCCTATTGTTTCCAAAGAACCTTAATGTGTATTTTGGTGATAGGCGCAGCTTAACTGCCAGCCAAGACTGGGGCAAGATTGCCGCCTAGTGCTCACTGTTAGCTGTCATAAAGCATCTGCTGCAGTCAGGTTCAGGTGTGAAAAACAAAGCAAGCAGCAACATCTCAAATTATCAAAGTTTGGAAATCACGTGGGCTTACATACTTGTTGTCTGAAAAGGATTTTAATGAATTGCTTTGCCATCAGCCTCAGTTTGCTTCATCTTTGTTATTTTGTGGCTGTGGCACTAATGAGAGGGTGCTAACTGTGAGCCACATGTTTTTACTCTCTGTCAGAACATACTAAAAAATTTCCCAGTAAACTCCCAGAATCATGTGGGATTCATTAAAAAATATTTTGAGAACAGTGATACTTCATGTGAAACCCAAAATCAATGTTGTTTTGAAAGAAACCTCTCTCGCCCTGTTTCCTTTCATCTTGCAAGGGAAATGGTTGGAATGGTTTCTCTCGGTGTTTTCTGTTCCTTAAACATAAAACCATCTAGGAAACTGGAGCAGTTAGTTCATACAGATTCTAAGCACTCCATCTTCTGCACATTACAGTTTCTGCAGGAGTATAAGGATGAACTCCTATGTCCCTTTGCAAAATTTAATCGTGTGCATTCAGAGTGCAGGTTTGCCACCATACGAACTGGTATTTGCACAAAATCAGTAAAGCTGAGCCTGTGCATAACTGCTCAGAAAAGGTCCAGTATGTAAATGCAGGAGGATATTTGCCATAAGTTAACAGTATTTGGTTTGTACTCCTAAACTTGTTCTATGAATTACCTGAAACCTCTTCCTCCATTTCCCAGTGCCTTTTTGTATTTTTAATGAATCAGGGGGATTGTCACATCTTTGCTGATTTAGGATTTGTCCAGGTGGGAAAGATGTGTTTCTGGTGGAAACCCTTTTTATTTTTGGTTTGCCCTTTCTTACAGATGTACATCACAAGCACAATTAAAACAAAGAGTAGCAGGCTAGCCAAGCCCGTGCTGTGTCTGGGAACCCTGTGTGCTGCCTTCCTCACTGGGCTAAATCGAGTGTCCGAGTATCGAAACCACTGTTCAGATGTGATCGCAGGCTTCATCCTGGGGAGTGCTGTAGCCTTGTTTCTGGTAAGTCCATCATTCTTTCTGCATTCCCTTTAAATATACCACAGTTAAAAAAAATAAAAAATTGTAATCACTTGTAGCCTGCAAGATCTAATTATAGCCCCATCTAATTAAAAGTTTTATCAAAGAATCCTAATATGAGATCAGGAACATACTAATTGGTAAGTCTAATTTGGAATTTGGTAGCATTTGTACATTTTCTATATTTCAATTATTTTAATTACTCTCCATGTTCTTACTTGATCTGTCCTGCAAAATGCTGCAAAAGGTGGTGTAGATTTCAATATCAAAAGGAGGGTGTGTTTGACACTCCTTCTCTGTGTTGCAACACCCATCTGTGTGGCTTGTATTTGTCAAAAATGTGAGGTACAGGGTGTTCTCTGGGGCTCTGAGATGTGATCCTGATTCTCCATTTTGTTTCAGACCATACAAGTGCAACAGAAGGGAAGGTCAGGATAAATTCCCTTGGAGATAAAACTACCTCCCTTTGCAGCTTTTAGAGAAAGCTGAAATCATTTCCCCCTCACAAACATTCTAAAATACATGAAAGGCCTTCCCACTGAATCTAGGAAGAGAATCTCTCCAGACTTTGAGTGTAACTGGCTCTCCTGTGTGGTTTAAATGTTTTGTTTGGTGAGAGGGGTCTTGCTGCGGATTTACTCACACAGCAAGCAGTCCAGGTCACTCTCACTATTACCAAGAAATGCGCCAGGTTCCGTTTAATCAAAATATTCTTCAAAACTATCCACTACATAGCAACAGACACTTTATCCCTGTAATCAGGAGGGATTAGGTTTTAAAGAGCCCTTAAATCTTGATTGTCCTGTCACTGATTTTTTTTTCTATTCTGTACTTGAGAAAGCATCAACAAACCTTCAAGCATCATTTATTCCTGTGCTCATTTCAAATAAAAAGTTGTCTACAGCCTCTGACCTGAATCTCCTTGACTTTAATGTGAATAATTTGTCTGGATCCTGCTGGGAAGGGCAGTTTAAATCTCACCCATGCAATTTAAGAGGCAGCTGCCCCATCTATCAGGCCAGGACACTGTCTGTGCTCCCAGTACCTGTTGGTGGCAGTGACAGCCTGTCCCCAGCTGTATTTTGACCTTGCAGACCTTCTGGCACCCTGTAAGTGTCACAGGCTGAATTTCAGACTGGTGGAAGGGGCCTCCCCAGAGGGGTGCTGTCAGATCCCTGGCACAGATCCTGCTGGCACAGGACCCACCCGGGCTGCAGCCTGCTTCTTGCTTGGGTCTGTGGCAGTGAAGGGGAGCAGTCAGCAAGAAATCACTCCACCAGCAAATGTATCAGCTCCTGTGTACCTTCTTTTTGTCATGTCCTCAAGCTACCCACTGCTTTGCATAGTTGGTCTTACTGGCATAACCATCACCATGTGGGTGCTATGAGTCTGGTCATGCATAAGGGAAGGATTTATGGGATAAACACCACAGCAGTGGTGCTGGAAGCATGCAGGAATGGTGCTAAATGGTGTCATCCAGATGTGAGGGAGGTTCAGCTGTGTTCACTGTTTGCAAATGACAAAGTCTGAGTCTGAAGGGACTATTTGGCCACCAAAGGGCATCATTTGGGTAGTCTGTGGTTCTGGGATGATAAGGCATACATGGGGGTCTCTGCTGTGTCCAGCGTGAAATGTAAAAAGGCTGAGAATGGTTCATCACCAAGGCAGTCCATAATGCCCAGCCATGTCAGTAACTGAGGTCTAAGGCTGACACAGATGATGCCTTGAACCCAAACCCAGGTTAAATTCTTTCAGTTGTGTACATGGCAACTCCTTCTCCCTCCAGGTTTTTCCTGGGGAGGGAATACACTGACCTTACTCTGGTTTCTTCTGCATTGCACAGGGGATATGTGTTGTCCATAACTTTAAGGGCAGTCATGCAGCTCCTTATAAACCGAAGCCTGAAGACCCACGAGGAATGCCACTAATGGCTTTTCCCAGGGTGGAAAGTCCTCTGGAGACACTGAGTGCACAGGTACTGTAAATATCCTATCCAGACCATCACCAAGCATATTTTCAGTTGTATCAGAGTAAAAAGTAGTTTTGTACCTGACCACATGTGCCTCATTTCAAGCCCATTGAACAGAGTGAATCTGCATCACAGCAGAATTTGTTTTGAAGTGTTTATCCCTGAAACTACCAAATACTGTAGATCTTCTGCCCCCATATGTATCCACAGCTAAAGAAGTAGGATTTCATATGCCTCACAAACTTCTGCTTAGAAGAACAAAAAACTGAGAGAAAAGTAAAAATAATTCTGCCTATTTACATTCCAGAAAACTTTTGAGATGTATGAAGAATTTACTCTTTCCTGAAGATAAACTAGTCTGTCCTCAAAAATATTACAGAGATTAGGTTTTTTATCCTTATTACTGTTCAGTATCTTCTATAATAAGAAGAAATCATATACTTTTTTCTATCTCTAATTCATCAGAAGAAAAATATTAGCATTCTTTCAAGCCTGCAAAAAAATAGCTAGTGGGAATATCAATATTGACAGTGTTTCTGTTAAAACTCCTAGATTTAAATGGCTTATTTTGGCATAACTGCATCATACCCAGTCCTTTCAAAACAGACAAGTAAATGGAAGATGCCAGAAATTTTAGGAACAAGGATAAACTGTAGTTCATGAGTTATCTGAAACACATTGGTATAATTTCTTTGGTCTTTAAATTGTACTTCCTTTATTAGATGGCCTGTCACACATGATGCGTAGCAAGATCAATAGTGACTTTTGTTAAACTCTTTGTGAAATAAACTGAAAAGAGGATTTTTTTTAAAAAAATGGGAACAATACCGTCTCTAATGTCTGGAAATACTTTGCTTAATTGAAGAGGTCAATTTTGATTAGGCAAAGATTTACTGGAAGTCTTTCTACTAAATCTACAGAACCGTGTGCATTAGATATTCTCTTGGTAGGTTTATAGTCCAGAAACTAAGTGCTACTTATATATATCCACATTGTGTTGTGTAGAGAGAAGGGCTGAGCAGGTGAAAATATTCATGAGCTATGAGAAACATTTTATCCCGTCAGCTGTTTATAGCTACTAGACTGTGAAATGCCGGTAGGGACTGAACTTTAACTGTTGATGTCCACCAGGAATCAACAAGACGATTTTCTTAAATTATAATTATTGACTATACATCTACAGTGCAGGTTTTATGAGCGAGGGTTTTTCCCACTGCTTTTGCACACTAGTAGGGTATGTCAGTGCCAGACTGCTGTATACAAGCATTCATGTGTTTGCCTTTTCTTCTTTGCAGAATCACTCTGCCTCTATGACTGAAGTAACCTGAGATGGGAGATCTGCAGCTGAAGCTATTTTTTACTACCCTCCAGTAAAATACTCCAAGACACACAGTTACTAAATGTCTAACTGTGATGACCAGTATTATGTTATGTCTAGTTAGAAGCTAATGTTTTGTACTTTTTTTGTATGAGGAAGTGATGTAGCTTGCCCTGATTTTTGTCAGCTTTAATATTATTATGCCAGACTTTAAAAGCAAAACAGAAAAAGAAAAAAAAATCCCTTTTCTTGTTTAAAGTGTGCACTGAGGAACTACATCTATGGAATTGTTGATGTTGTTATGTGATATTTGTACACAAATTTTTTTCTTCTCAGTTTTGAATTTATATATCTTGTGGGGGAAAAAAATCACTTTTACCTTTTCTTACCATAAGAAGTGCTGGGTCAGATTCTCATCTGAGTAAACTCAGCATGGATCAGAAGTAATTGCATATATTTAATTCATACTAAAATAACAGTGATCAGGAATCTAACCTGAATGATACTATCAATAAGAAACAAAAATCCATCTTTGATTCAGTGAGTTACTTAAGTGTTCCCTAGGAGTTAATGGACTTGTTACACCCAGTTCCCAGACTAGAAGCATGTCCTTAAGCACCTCACTGAATCAAAGCCTGATTGTTCTGGTGTGGGTGATTGTGCCAGTTATTGAAGAATAACTAAAACAACATCCTTGGTCTGCAGTACAGACAGACTGGACGTCAAAATTTATAGTAGTAGCTGATAGCATGTGAGCTGACTATATCATCTCCCTAGATCCTCATTCCTCCCCGAGGCCCAGCTAAAGCTCCCAGTGAAACCTGGCTTCAGGAATTGACTATGGGGATATACAGCCACCACTGCGGGGCTGAGGCTGCGCATTAAGTGTTTCATCATTTCATCATAGATTTGTGGGGTAACTAGTGACACTGGTGCAAAGGAAAAGTTGTACCACTCCTTCATCAGGGTGGCATTCCTTGGCTATCAAATTGGCACAGCCAAGAAGCCAAAATATATTTTTTTTCCTGAGCGGCTTTGACAAGCCAGGAAAAAAAAATAGAAAGGAAAGACAAGAAAAGACAGGGAGAAAGACAGAAAGAAAGAAAAAGACATAAAGACAGAAAGAAAAAGACAGAAAGACAAGAAAGACAAAGAAAGACAGAAAGAAAGACAGAAAGAAGGTGAGTTTGTAGTAGCAGTCTGCATTTTTTTTTGTAAATTCTGCCATACAGAATTTATATCAAAACTGCTATATTACAATTTAACAACTTTGTTTAAGCATTATAAAGACAACTAACTGTGGGTTGGCAATGGGAAGAACAACAAAAAAAAGCCCATTTACAATGGTTAGAACTAGGGCAAAGGCTTCATTAAATGATTTTTCACTGTTTCTAGGATTTTCCTGCATCTCATTCTTCTAGCATGGTGATAACTGCTGTGTGTCTCCTTTAAAGAATGGAGCCTCTGTACTTTTACTGGAATGTTTACCTCACATTTCCATGTTGGCTCTTCTTGGCTTTTTTTTTTAATTTTTCCAAAACAGAAGCAAAAAATAAAATTATTAAAAAAGCAAACACGTGAGCCAGTCTTTCATTTGCTTATGACACAAAAAAAACCTGGAATGTCTGTGTCTGTGTTCTTCCTTCTTCTGACTCTACTGATGTCTGCTTCTGGCTTACGAATATAAGGATCAGACTTGGGCCATGCTGTCGGTGGCCATGAGGAGCCTTTGCTAAGTGTTCTGGGTTCCTCACTGCAGCTGTAATCAAAATTCCAGAGGGAAAAATCTGTTCTGAGTCATTTTATCAAGAAATACCCTCCCAAGCTGGCTTTTTCACACTTTCTTCTGATCTTCACAAGCCACTGCTCTGGCTTAAAACAAAGAAAAATGCATGGGTAGGGCTTCTATTTATTTATTTATAATTCAATTCAACTGAAGTTGAATTGACAAACTTTTAAAAGTGACAAACTTTATCGGGGATAAAGTAATTGAGCATCTAGAAATCTTGCCCTCCCATGGTACAGCTGCTGTGTGCAAGACCTTGATGTCATTTCAGATTTCTGCTTCTTCAGCTTGTTACAAGTAGTTAAATGTTTTGCATCTCAAACACCCATGTGTGATCCTCTTCCCTTGTACTCTAGGCCCTGCAGCTTCCTGTGCTGATGGAAGCATGAGGTCTGCACCTCCAAGGGACTGGTATGTCTGAGATCAGGGAAACTGCAATTTGACTCAATTCAGACACAGCAAAACAGGAGGCAAGCTGCTGTCAAGCTCCTTTCTTGCCTGTCCCAATTCCCAGTCCAGTTTTTCACTGTTCTGATCACATCACATTACATGAGCTATCAAAGTTACATCCTGGGAGAGTCAAAGAAAAGGGAATGAGCACAAAGTGCAACTACAACTGAAGTATTGTCTCAGGTGGTGTTAAAGATGAAACAAGGAGGTGCAGGTGTCTCTGGTTTTGGTGGAAGGACATAATTTCATTAAAAAGTAACTTCCAATTCACTGCTCCCAAACAGCCTCTTGAAGCCAACAAGATGACAGAGTTAGAAATTTGTCACACTGTGGTTTCTCATAAGCTAACATAACAGGGGAGAGATTTGTGAACATTCAGCCTTCCATGATGATCAGTGAAACATCCCCAGCTCACCCCAGTTCACCCCGTAGTGGAACATGCAGGTGTACACTTACACTATTCTGTAATTCTTCAAGAGTCAAAAGGAGAAAAGAAAGCATTTCTTAAATTTCAGAGCTTTTGAGAAGAAAGCAGCACATGAGAAATTTGCTCAGTTGAGAAACTGAGCACTGTAACACACAAAAACAGCAGCGTCTGAGTGTGCTTCATACATCTGCACACTGAAAAAAAACAGAGGAGCAAGGGTTCAAGGCTTGGAGTGGTACAACCAGGACATTTCTGGGTTATTCCCAGAAAGATCACACAGACTCTCAACCTCACTGGAAACAACTTGTTTTACAGAAAACAGTCATAAAGTATTCAGACTGTTTATTTTTTTGTCCTCCTGGCTTCACTGCTTACCTCCTCTGATTAAAAGCAGACCTGCATGATCAGTTAGATGGGAAGAAAAACTAACACCCAAAGACTTAAAAAACTGGGCCCTTAACAGACATTGGAGAATTCAACAAGATGCCTCGACAGCAGATGTTTTTACAGGGCTGTTGGAGACTTCACCATTACTGAGTGATTTCAGTGAACCTTTATTACTGAAATTCACAGATCTCACCCCAACCAGAAGGCCGTGCTGCTGCCCTGCAGCACCAGCCAGGCACAGGGATGCTCTGTGGGGGGACTCACTGCTGCCAGATGATTTTCAGGTTCGGGGGCAGCTCTGCGGCCGCGAGTTCATCAATCTCCGTGCTGTCCTTCACGGGGCTGCGATAGAAACCCAGCACGTCCCCGGCGCGGCGCATGCGGTGCAGCTGCGAGTTAGGGACGGCGTGTCCCAGCTCTGCCGCCAGCCGGGCACATGGGAGGTCAGCTAGGAAGGAGGATGCACCACTGATGGTGGACACAAAGAATGCAGAATTTATGGGCACAAGGACATTTGGCAGAACCCCCAAGAAAAGGAACAAACTAATAAAGCAAATGCAGCGCCTGTGCTGAATCAGCTCTGGTGGGGTAAAGGGCCGCTCCAGCAGGGACAGATCATCAACTCATGGACAGCAATTTAAGAAACTACTGACTGAAAAGAAAGACTGAGCATGCATTCTAATTAGCATGAGAAGCAAGAGGCTCAATAACTGAGCAGACAGAACACTAATTCTTATGAAAACTAAGTAACTTGTAGTCAATGAATATTAATTCTTTTGCTTACTAATGTATATAAATAGGGGAACATTTTGGTAATCTTGGTGCTGATGGTGGCTTATAAAAAAGAGGGAGAGGGACTTTCTACACAGACAGTGACAGGATAAGGGGGGACAGTTTTAAACTAAAAAAGGGAAGAGTAGATATTTGGAATAATTTCTTTACTGTGAAGGCAGTGAGGCCTTAACACAAGTTGCCCAGAGAATCTGGGAATGCCCTATCCCTGGAAATGTTCACAGCGAGGTTTGGACAGGGTTCAGAACAACGTGCTCCAGTGGAAGCTGTCCCTGCCCATGGCAGAGAGGTTGGAACTGGATGGGTTGAAAAATATGATCTTTCAGGTCATTTTTAATGCAAATGATTGTGAGATTTCTCTTCAGTCAGAGTATCAGTAGGATGCTGCTCATCAGGAGCAGAGGTTTCTGTGAAGTGAGGTATGTGGAGATCCAGAGGACTACAGCTGAAGCAGGAAAGAGGTGTTATTCCTGACACTAGCATCAACCTCTGGAGTGTTTTTTGGCAAATCACTGACCCTTTGTTCATTGTCAGGAGAGACTTAACACAAGCTTTAATTATACAGTGACTGGATCCACTGAAGGATTTTGACTGTTTATTTACCGCCTGTGTGACACACTGGTTGCTAACTCAGAGGCCCTGAGGAGGTGGTTACAGGACAGTGATTTTGCCTGTTTTCCCTGTATTTGTTGGCAGGAGCAGCGAGTGCCAGTGGCCAGGAGGAGCACCCAGCAGAGAGAGTGACCCTGAACAAGACATGGAGTCCTCTGGGTCGCCTGACCCTGGCTGTTTAGGGGGCTGCTCCAAGGCCTCATGAGTTGATTGGTGCAGCACGTAGCCAAGCAAATACTCCTACATAACCTTAGGCCTGCTGTTTTTGCCATTTATGCCTTTTTTTCATGACCATCTGACTGTGCTTTTGCTAATAAAGCTTACACCTTTAACAGGGGCACAGCAATGTGCCAAAGGTCAAACTGTGTGTCTGCAACATCAGCCTCATTACTCAAGCTACACTACAGGTAGGCCAAGATGCCTTCATGCATGCTCTGTGTTAATTATTGTGGAAAACACCAGTGTAGAGGTGATTTGTAAGGACAGACTTTGCACAGCCCTGACTCAATGTGTGCAACCCTAACACAGTGTTTAGCAGCCTCATCTCACCAGCAATGGTTCTCCAGAGACATGAGATGCTTCTGAGTTGAAGGTAGTGTTGTTTGTCTGCAGCCTGATTCCACAGCACTGCTTGCTGTGTTTATCTCCCAAGTGTTTTACTGTCTGCCAGACTTCTGTTGGCAGGATTAACCTCTCCAGCTGTGCCACTATTGAGTTATTTCCCTTTGATATCCTCAGAGGTTCCCAAGGTCACCAGCTTCAACACTTTGTGACTCAGTCTCTGCAAGGACCACAAACACCCACCGATGTGTGAAAGATATTGTAAAGTTTACACAAAACAAAAATAATTGTGAGGTAGAGATTAGTTTTCAATTACTGTTTTATTGACATGATTGAATACACAGTCAGGTTTTATAATTCAGGATTGTGGCTGCTAAATGTGGTAACGGGCAAGGGTAGCTATTTGAATTGCTAGAGAACTACTGAATCTGCCTGCTGTTCCAGGGGCTAAGTTTCAAACTGAGGGAGGGTAGGTTCATGATTCATTGGCAGCTGTTGTTTGTTGTTTGGAAAAAATTCCCTTTTCTTGGAATGTGCAAATGAAGAAAGAATATCCCCTTGGTAAATTGTGGGAGTGAAGGGTGGAGAGGAAGCTAAGCCATTCTATCTCCAGTTTGGTGTAGGGTAAGGGAAATTAGATTTCTATGTTTTTCTTTAATTTCTGAACATCTTCCACTGTGTGAGAAGGGACAGGAGGAAGGAAGGTTCCTGTTGTTTCAGTAGGTGTAGCTGGCAGTGAACAGTGACTGCATGGCAGCTGCGTCATTCTTCCCAGACTGGACATACTGCCCCCTGCAAGCCAAACTGTTAATCTGAAAAAGAAGAGGAAAAAAAAAAAAAAAGAGGGGGAAACAGTCAGCATGGAGTAAGCAAGGCAGATGTGTAAAGAACAACCAGCAGGAGTAACCAAGCGAGGCAGAAATAACAGAGTAGTGCCCCTGGCGAATGAAGTGCCAGGAGGGGTGGGATCAAGAGCAGCCTTAGGAAGGTGACAACATGTGTCCCTTCATGGTGACAGCTCTTCTCTCTGCTTGGGGGAAGCCTCCTACCTGCGCCCGCTTGCGGAAGGCCTCCTGAGCAGCCTTCTTGTTCTCACTTTTGCCCAACCATGCAGCCAGGGCAGAGGCTTGCAGGGCTCTCCCATAGGAAAAGGTCAGTTTCCAAGGCTTAGGCAGAGGGCACTGATTCATGGCATTCAGGTTGAGAGAAGCCTCCTCTTCACTCTGACCTCCAGACAGGAAGCAGATTCCTACAAGAAAGAGGTTTTGAGGCTTAGAAATAGTGTTCCAGCCACCTCAATCCCCAATCTTTACTTGCCAGAGGAGCAGGTATGTCAGAGGTAGGAGAGAGAGTCGGAATGAAGAGATAGGAATGGATCAGGAATCACCAGGAACAGCAGCAGGAACGGTGCGGAGGAGAGTAGTGACAGTTGCTATGGCTACATCCTGAGGGGTGTACTTCTTGGAGCAGGAATGCCCAGCCGTCACCATGTTGGGTTTCAGCAGTGTCCCCTCCAGGTACACATGATGATCATTCAAAGCCTTGTAGACAGCAGCCAGAACCTGAAAACAGGAGGATTGAATACAGATCTCTGCTCAGATATTCACCTCAGGCTGCTGTGGAAAGACAGCTTATTCTTTGCAAGAATAAGCATTTCTTGTACTGTAGCAAGATCAAATTGAATTTTGCTTTCTCATGACATTTATTTCTGGGGTTGCAGTTGTGGAAGTCCCACTGCTTTTGAGATGACCAGGATACAACTCTTCATATTTAAGGGATTTGTCCTTGCTGAAACTGAGGTAATTTGGTTTGGTCCTGATACACCTTTTTGAGACTGAGAATGCTTATATTGTCATTGAAGTGAAAATCCAAAAGCATCGAAAATACTCTTGGATTTCCTATTTGTTTGTTATGTGCCTAGGAGCAGCTCATTTTTGTGATATAATTATGAAGGACATTTTTGGTCAAATCTCTTTGAGATCTGTGAGCACAAACTGCACAAAGCTTAGCTGCAGGTTTGTGAGGGAGAGCACAGACAGAGGAATTTCTTCTTACCTTTTCTGTGACATACTGACAGCGCTGGAGATCATGGTCTCCATCAGGCAGGATTTCTGGCTCCACGATGGGTACCAAGCCATGCTAGGAAAAGAGAGACAGGGGATTCTTTAGGGCTAAGGAAGTAAAACTGTTCTTCATGTTTGTCCTGAAGACAAACATGAAGAACAGTTTTATTCCTTCCTGCTGTTCTGCCCTTCCTCCTTGTCTTTCCCAAAACCCTCACAGTGATTCTCCTTTCAAGCTACCTAGTGTATTATCACAGGGAACATGGAGAAGGGGCAGCAGCATCTCAGGAAAGGTTTCTGGAGGGGAGGTACCTGCTGGCAGATACTGGCATAGCGTGCCAATGTGTTGGCATTCTCCTGGATGGCAAGCTGAGAGGGTGTTGTGCTGGTGATCTTCAGCACTGCACGCCACTTTCCAAAGTCAGCACCATCTTTCTTGTACTGGGCACAGCGTTCAGCCAGCCCATCCAGCCCTGCAGAGGGAGAACAATGCTTCACTGAGAGCTGCTCTTCAGCATGAACCTCTAGACTGTGACTCTAGCCAAGGCTGCGTCTCAGGTGAGTCACCCTATGGCTTTGCTGCCTGGGCCATATCCTAGGCTCCTTACATCTCTCCTTACCTTGGATGGTGGTTTCTCCATTTGTTCCTGCTAGAGGTGCTGTGCCTTTATCCAGCTGTGGAGGTCAGAAAAACAGGAAGGGTTACAGAAAGATGGGAATTGATCTAATTCTTACCCATGTCTAGTCTGCCTTTGAAGATGGACTCTTACTAATGTGTGGACCTTAACATGCTCGGGGTGCAAGGGAAGGAAATGCTGGAGCAAAGGGGAAGAAAAAGTAATGAACTGGATAACAGGAGCATCAGTGTGTATATAGATGCCTGTAGGGAATTGTTCAAGAACTCTGTCAGATGAATTACGCTTAGGTCACTGCACGGAGAGACTTATTTGCAGTGAATGGGGAGTCGATGGGAGTTGGTGTGTGGAAAGTTGCATCAAAATGTGCCATTAGTTAGTTGCACAAAAGCAACACAGAGGATTTTAAAACCAAGGACAAAAAAGGCGGGGGGGGGGGGGGGGGGGGGGGGGGCGGGGGCGAGGAGGCAGTGTTATTTAGGAGACAGTGCAGCCCCAAATATAATTTTCTCTGGAAATGAGATTTGAATTATGGTGCCAGCCTGGCATCAGATGCTCACCTTAATTCCCACCACAATGCCTTTTTCCTTGATGATTGCTGGGAATGGCTTTCCATTGCTGTCTTTCTGATAGAGGGTCTCATGGAAAAGGATCACTCCCCCAATGCTCTGGTTGATGGAAGTGTCTGAAGAGAAGAGGACCTCTCTAAAAGCTCGGCGGTTCTCCTCCGTGTTCTCCACATTGATCCGCTGCAGCCTGTTCCCCATGGTACCTAGTGAAGTGGACAAAGAGGTTCTAGGCTTGGCTGGCCTCCTGGTCCCAAGTAGTAATGAACTGGGTCTTCAGTTCAGAGCTTCCCTTCTCAACCCATAGTTTGTAAGCTTTTGTTGTTATAGCTGCAGCCCTGCCTGGCTGAATTGTTCTGCTCAGACAACAGTTTCAGTGTTTTTCACCTACTCCACTGATTTCAAATATAAAGCAAAACTAAAAGGAAAAAACATCTTGCATACTGCTAACTGATTGATGTCCAGAACTTACCCACTGATTCATCTGCAGCTAGGATCCCCTTTCCTGAAGCCACAATCCGCTGAGCAATGTCTGCAAGAGCTTTCTTCTGCTCTGGAGATAGGGCTGGGAACTGGTGGGTCATGTTGACTTATCTGTGGGAGAGAATTCCTGTTACAAGTAATTACAAGTAATTCTGTGGGAGACTGTGAACCAGTGACACCACTCGGGTGTTTCCTCTGCAGGGCTCTTGGTGCTTGTGTGGTCCATGTTATCATAGGAAATATGACCAGAAATCCATTTGAGTTCTTCTAGGCTTAGTGTGTCTGGAAAAACTAGAAAGAAATGCAGGAGACAGATCCTACCACATCCTTCTTGAACCAAAGTGGTAAAGACTCTGCATTTTACCTGGATTTGCTCAGAAAATAAAGGAAGGTCAGTCTGTCATAAAAACACATATCAAGTAACAAGTAAGCAAATTGCTGACTCCGCCTACTTTTTGGTTCCTGTCAGTAGAATGCCTGTTATTCCATTGCTTACCTTTACACATTTCCTGACACTGATCCTCTTCTATTTCCTGTCTCTGTTGGCAGTATTTGCTGCTGTGTCTGGTTGATGTTCCATCCCTAACCTTTTGCCTGGGTTTGTAATTCTTCTCCCTATGGTTGCTTTCATAACTGTAGTGCATTCCTTCCTCTGCAGAAGATTTGGGGCCTTAGAAGAATTCACCCCTCAGTCCCATCTTTTTAGCTGTGGTAGAGGGTTACCAGCTGCAGCTACCCAGCACCTGAAATCTGGGTTCTGTCTTGATATGACAGAATTCTTGGTCTTCAAGTTTTGGTTATATGGAATTAAATTACAGTTTCTCTGATAATCTGAATAGTCGAAGTTACTTTTCTGAGTATAGGCCTGTAAGTGTGAAACACAAAAGCTCTTTTCCTTCAGTTTGTGATATGCGATAGCTAAGCAACACCCTCTGTTTTTATTAATGGGTGGTAAATCCAGAAGGTACTTGATTAAAAACAACATGAAAGATCTCAGATATCATGTTTTCCTTCAAAAGGGCAGGCCTCTGAACAGTGTTTGCATTTTCTATTCCCAAACTCTGCCTGAGAGAGGAACGAAAACATGCCATTTCCCATTCCATCAGAGATGGCCAGAAAATATTTCTCCCTTTATAAGCATGTAGGCAGCCACATCCAGCTTCTTATTTCCCTGCACACAGATGCTGTGATGCCAGGGAATTCTTGTCTTATCCTTCCTGCTGAAGGCCATAATGGGGAGAAACAATGAAGAGTGTGTCTGCTAGTCATGACAGGATACAGAGTTCTGAACTGCATGTCAAATGGTGCAAAAATTTTCTGGCAATGATGCCATCAGAGAATGGTAACAGCTGTAAATTCATGTCCCTGATTTATAGCTGAAGGTACTTTGGTAATGATAATGTTATCCTGGAAGATTCAAATGGCATTGTCTGCCTGTACAGACCAGTCAGATGCAGGTCTGCTTTACCTCTTTGCAAGCTGAGCCTGGAAATTTTCACATGCAGCTTACCACAGAGTGAGTAATTTTAAGTTTAGAGGGAAGATGAAGGAGTGCAGGATGAAGACTTAGTTAAATTAGAGAGAGTTCCTTGCTTTTCAAAGGGCTGAAATGCCTTCTTGCTGTGGTCCTGGTGAAACAGGCTTACCTGAACCCCTCTATCTGTCTGTCAGCCTATGGCCAGAACTCTGGGAACCATCCTTCTACTGTGGTGATCACAGCTCCATCACTTCCAGCTCTTGACCTTTTCAACTCACTTAGAAGAATTTGAAAATCTATAGTTTATACTGCATGTCTACTTCAGTTCACCTACAACTCTCCTTATCCCTCACCTGCTTTCTGTGTTGGATATGTCTTAAAAAGAGGAAACTGGTTTGCTATTGTGATTATTTTAATAATACCTTGGTGATGAGCACCTCAGTTAAAACCACACTACTCTTAAATAAGTCATTATGCAAAATGATAAGGAGTCGCTCTAGTAGTTTAGAGCCTCTGTGGAGAAGACTGGAAAATTGTGCTCTGGTAAAAATATGATCCTGTCCAAGGTCAGGGCTAATGAATTGCTAAATCAGGGGTGGGATTTTAGAGTTGCAGTTTGGAGCTGTGTTACAGCACCAGGAGGTGTATCCAGGTAACCTGGAATTCTGCTGGCTGGACTGCAAGATTACCTGTTACTCCAGTCATATTATGATGGGTACACTTTCTTTCCAGCAATGCAATAAACAAAGAGACTAATGTCTGCTCTATCTTACTTATTCCCAGTGTTTGCCTAAAGATAACAAGGAGACACTTATCACTCAAAACCAGCCTGCAAGGCAAATTTTCAAAATATGTAAATATGAGTTTTCAGTGAATAATGCTGTTCCAAGTGAAAACTCTGACAGACTGAAACAAGAAAGTGTAGTTTCAGAGTGATTAATTGGAAGACAGCAAATTAGTTCCAGTTTCTATGCAAGTATATTGCTGAGTGTGAAGGAGCAGGTGTAGATTTGCCCAAAGTCTCCCCAAAATTATCTTTAAGGCCATGGTGAGTGGTTCCCAGCTACTCTGCTGAGCTACAGGGATGAATAAAAGCCTAGTGTTTCTAGCTGAAATGGTGAAGAAATGAGGGTAAAAGAACACTTGTAAACCTTATAATAGCTCAAAGGTGCAGAATGTTCTAGTACCCTTGATTTAGGATTTTATTTTTCTGTGATTCTTCTATGAGAACAATAATTTCTGAGGATCTTCATGTCTGCATTCAGAAAGAGTGTCTCTGCTGCAAGGTCCTGCTCTGATCAGGGGAAAAGGCAGAAGAGGAGTGGAGAAGCCTTACACTTCAGTAACATTTCATGAAGCCACCTTGTAAAGAGTAAGCTCCCAGCACATCCATAAAAGCATTAATTTTACCATCGTCATATCCCCTCAGATATGTCACCTCACAAGTCCTGAGAAAAAGCAGTTGTGCCCAGGCTGCCAGGGCTGCAAAGCTCATTTCAGTCTTCCAAAAACAAAGCCTATTTGTCTTAATCTGATTTATCTGTTTAAATAGACAACTTTCTGAGGAAGAAAACAGTTCTAATGAATTGTGATCTCAATAACAGTAACTGGGACTTGTCTGACCACTAAGGTGTTTCAAGAAGATTTATTTTTATTTACCGATTTTATACTGTGGGCTTTTAGCTCAAGTAATTTCACATTGATTTTACATTGTATGAATGCAATGTATTCTCTTTGTACTATCTGCTTACTTTTTTTTTTTTAGTAGAACTAGAAAAGAACCTCAAAAGAATAAAACTTGGCAAACCACCACCCCACCCCAACCCGCCCCCCCTTGCTGCTGT